>NC_056742.1:38003349-38263349 GCF_019279795.1 Protopterus annectens | reverse complement strand
ATCACCAAACTGCTAGTTGATCTCTCTACACACCATGACCCTGACCTGGCGATGGGTGACAGGTGCCTGTCCGTGCCCACTCCCGGGCAGGGTGAGCCCTATCCCCTGAGGCAGTTCCATCCAAAGGTGGTGCAGGACCAATGGACAGGGAGGTCCCGGGTTGGGCTCCAGGCATGCTGGTGCCCAGTGCCGTGGCCAGCTGAGGTGGGACAGGTGAGTCAGCTGGGACTGGCCTTCCAAAGTTTGCTATAGTGTTTAGATTTCATTGTCATATGTGGGTTAGTAATAGTTAACACATTCCAGGGTTATGTATAACAGCATGCATAGATATTCCCATTAACCCAGACACCAGATACAGAACAGCTGCATAGCAAACAGAACACATCTATATATGGGACCACAGTGGTAATGAGAACATCATGCAGGTACATTGATGGCACCATGCCACCAGTATTGGAATAATTCAAAATAGCACATGCATAGGAACCATTAATATATTTATCAGACAATTGGACAGTATCAGAACACAGGTGACATTACATACCAGTTGGGGTGGGTATGTTGATTATTGTTGGAGATATGGTGGGGGGGCAGAAAGATGTAAATCAACAACTAGTATATTCCTGCAGTCCACATTACTTTCCTAGTCAGTGCTGTTATCTGTACCTTACAAGTCTTACTACACTACCCTATAGCCTTAGTTTGGACAGTGATATGTCTGTTGTCATCATTACACATGATCTGGTTTTACCTGCAGTATACACCTCTTACCTGGTATATCTGTGGAAGGAAAGTTTGTTAAGACTAACTAACTGTTTCTACACATACTCCCAGATTCTGGGTTGATGTTGTGCACATAGCTATCCAACTCTTTCTGCACACACTCTGGCCATGTGTTGACCACATGCTGGTGTACTGGGACATATCTAGAATATTGCCCTCTTCCACCTTTAGTGACCTCACACACACACATATACATGCTTTCCTCCACAGTTATATTCTGTAGCACAGTGTGGGTGACAGTGATCAGTGATACTTTATTATTCAGAGAAACTGCAACACTCACAATACCCTGCAATACCAGAGTGAACAGTACTAGTACAGGTTATAATGGTCTGTATTTCTCAGCACAGTGTTCATATCCAATGTACTTGTGGGAGCAATGTTTGTTAGCACTACCTGACTGTTGCCACCCAAACTTCCAGATTACATATTAGTATTATGCACATATATCTCACTCTATTTACTGTACACACTCTGGTCACAGCTTGACAACTTGGGAGTGTAGATAGGACATACCTGGAATATTACTCTCCTAACAGTTTCAGGGGTTGCTACAGTGACAGGTTTGTTCTCATAGGTGTTTGACAATCACTTGTATTCCCAGTTTGCTGGCTAAACATCTGGGATCATCCCACAGACTAACCAGGGGGACAGGGGGCAGGCAGCAGCTATGGGCCCATATACTGGACATTCTGGCTTTATCTGTACGGTTGTGGGGTATGATTCTGTATGCAGCTTACATCCACTCCCAGGATTCAGACCATGGCTGTGTCTGCTACAACCTAAACACTGTCCATCACAGTTGTGTCTGCTATATAGATATTGCTGTATATCTCCTATCTGATTTCTATCTTATTAATCTCCTGTGCTTTTGCATTCTGACCTTGTATTACAACACTCTTATACAGATTTCCTAGACAGTTATATGTTTTAGGACAGAGTGGGCAACAGTGATGTGTAATACCTCATTATTCAGAGCAACTGCATCAGTCACACTGCCATACAATACCAGTGTAAACAGTACCAGTACTGGGTATCATTCTTGTATTTCTGGGCACAGTGTTGGTATCTGACAGACCTGTGGGAGAACTGTTTATTAGCAGTACCTGAATGTTCCCACACACAGTACCAAATTACAAATTACTATTATGCACATACATCTCACTCTGTTACTGTACACACTCTGACCACAGCTTGACAAGTTGGGGTGTAAATGGGACATACATGGCTTCTTAGTCTCATAAGGTATTGTGGAGTTGCTAGTGTGCCAGCTTTGTTCTCATAGATGTGTGTCAATCAGTTGTATTTCCTGTTTGCTGCCTATATGTCTGGGATCATTACATTGATTTTCCAGGGGGACAGGTTGATAGGCAACAGATATGGGCCACTTTACTGGACATTCTGGACAGTTGTGATATATGTGGCCACCATAGCTGTGTGTGCTAAAAAAATAAAAGTTCACATCTCAGTTGCATGTGCTATTCCGGGTTTTGTTGTCTGCATTTTCCCTGGTTTCTGTCTATGTGTCTCTCAGTTGTACTAAATGGCCTCTGGGGATTACACCTGTCATATACAGGCATTTCTACGCATTCAATTTATGGTGCACAGTGTGGGTAACAGTGCTTAATACTACAGTACTATTACATGATTGCTAATCTACATTACCATATGATACCAGAGTATACGCATGCAGTCCAGCAGTTAGACCTTTATTGTCAGGCTATTACACTTTTATTGACATACAAATGATATGAGACTCTTCCTACCATAATGTCTAGTGTATGCAGTACTTGCCGTGAACTATACAGGTTTTATACAGGCAATTCATTTACTACTTTTAGTTTTATTTATGACAGTAGTTGCATGAGTATTACTGACCTGCCTTACATCGCAACCTTGCCAGGTGACTGACATGGGCCTTCTGGTTCGCAGCCCACTCCATTGCAGCTGTGGGGGACTTAAGAGGAATATTTAGCCATACCTATCTATGATATAGCTGAGCTGGCAATTATTACACACATAGTGGTGTGATACTTACACATGACTGGAACATCCCCTGCCGCTCTATCCTCTTGGAGCCATTCCTCCAAGAGGTTCCCCTTATGCTGCTTCAGGTCGGCATAGTGATGCCTGACCTGCTCACCAGTTCGGGGTATGCCAATGGCACTGGTGAGGTCACGGGCGAGATGGTCCCAAGCCTCCGCCTTATATTAGGAGCCTTGGTACTGGCCCTGCAGCAGTCTCTGATCATGGTCTTTGACAAGGAGTCCTGTCATGACCTTGGACTCCTGGATGCACCAGCGCTGTGCCCAGAAGCACACTTCTTCCCTTACTGCCATTGTGCCTGCAAGGGGAAGCTACAACCAGTTATGAGATGTATTCCCACCTCTTGGGTTTAAGTAGGGCCTATTTCCCACACTTTTCCATGATTTGCCGGTTTTGAAAAGGCTAAGCTATGGGCAAACCTGCTTACCTAGGGTTGGCATTATTTAAAGGGATATAACACTGGGCACATTGAGTTAGCTGGCCTACACATTGCTTACACCTCCTAAGCTGGCCTGTGCAGTGCTTAGCATTGCTTACATTAGACTTTGCGTTATAATTCCTTTTTGGCATTGAGTTATTATTCATTACACCTTATATGTATGCCTGGTGTCCATGATTCGTATGTACATACACTGTATGGGGTCCTTGTATTTTATTGGGGACTTCAACGCTCTATTACAATTACATCTGACTTCTGGCCTTACTGCTGTACTCCGCTTCACATATTTATGTTATGTAGTGGGTTAAGGCACATATGTCTGTATACTGATTCTATTCACAGGTTCAGTTTGGTTTTACTATGGTGAACACTTGTTTGCTGATAGCTCATTCTTCTGTACTTCTGTGATGGCTTGGTGGTTAACTACTGAGACTATAGTGTAGAGGGTCCCAGGTTCGAGACCTGCATGGCTGTTTATTTTGTTGATGGGCAGAACAAGGGTCGTTGGATACAGAGTGATTAAGGCACTTTTGAGCATTTGTAAGTGTGCTTGCGCAGGTTTGCACGATGGTAAGCACTGCTAACCTGCCATTACATCTGCTTACAGAGAGTTAGCTTCAGGATTGCTTAACAAGTGTAGGCATTGCTTACCACCATGCAAACAGGGTTAAACTCGCTTACTAGTGCTTAAATATGCTTACTACTGCTTATTGGTGCTTAAACCTGCTTATTAGTGCTTTATTAATTGTGACACTGACACCTCACATGTGCACTTACTGCAGTACTACAGTTCATAAATATATGTTATTTAGTGGTTTTGCAACATAAATATTGATCGTAACGTGCTTTCCCATGGAAAATGGAACGTGCTGCAGTGGGAATTGAACCAGGAATGCTTGCTCGTAATACTCTGCCCACTACACTATTGCTATGCTGCTTCATTTGCATATATCTTCCTTGTTATCCCCTTGCACCGTTTAAGCTGCATTAACCATAGCTAAGCAATGGGCACACCCACCCACCTATGGTTAGCTTTATTGGGATTTTTATTAAAAAAAAAAATAAAGGGTTTGTTCATTTCATTTCTGTATACTGTTGCTTTTGTACACAAGGGGGACAGTTGGTGGGGATATGCGGACACCTATGAGCAGTCTTGCTCATTTCTGACCCCTTTCTGTTGTTCTTCATTGTGGGGGCATGTATAGTCTGAGAGCTCTGCTCTCAAATACGCCCCCTGCACTCTTACATGCTCCATGTAAGACTAGGAGCTCAGGCAGCGTGCTTCATTACTATGCCTGGTGTGCTGCCTTCCTACTCCTAAAAGGCCGCCTCTGTGCAGAACTAAGCTAGTCCTGCACGGAGGAAAAGTAAATCCAGGGGACAGTATTGATAGATAAATTTCAACAAGGAAATGTAGTAAGTGCCCCATAGTCCCTGACAACACACTCACCTTCCAACATAAATAAAGGGAGTGACACAGCAATGGCAAGCATTAAATGTATGCCTGATATAGGAAAGAGACCTAAAGGTAATATATCATGCAGTTTTCCAGGGCTGTCATTTTAATCAGGTCATACTGGCCACTCCCACAGAGATCCTTGAGCAGAGACAGAAAGAAACAGAAAGCGAATTAAATTTTAATGGTATGAATTGCTCTTTTATGGCCAACATTTCTAGTTGTGAACTGAGTGAAGCACAGATTAGTGTGTTAAATAAAGAGCTTTCTTTTATACCAGCATCTCATTCAAAATTAAGTGAATTTGTCATTGATATGAAATGCTTTGCAAAAAATGTAATGATAAAGAACATCTTCAGAAACAAAAACAATAAATAGGCATCAAACATTTTTAAGAGCCCCAGTACTTTTATTCCACTACCACATCCAATAGTGGAAACCTTTACAAAGCTATGTGAAAATGGATGTTGCTAAGTTAAGAAATTGTAGTAATAGCAAAGGCTTTCACAACCTAACAAATCATGATAAAAATGCATTACAATAACTTATACATGATGATGTCATAATAGTGAAGCCAGCACAGACCAAGGAGGGGCCATCGCTGTGTTAAGTGACACCAGAACTTATCTTCGAGTAACCAAATGGAAGGTTAATGAACTAATAAAAAATGGATAGAATACAGTATATGAACTATTTATGAAGAGAATCACTACACAGGAATTGTTCAATTATGTGACAGTACAAAGTTGAAGGATACCTATAACTAATGGCCTACCCAAAATACATAAGAGCATAAATGGCCCACCCCTCTGTCCTATAGTATCAGGTGAAGCATGGGTCATGGAACCTTTGTCTATTTTTGATGAACACAAATTGAAGTTGTTACTTAATAATGTAGTTGCAGTATTAAGGGACACTTCCCATTTTCTGGAATCACTCTTTGAAAAAAATACATCCACTTAATGACACAGTTTTTGTTCACTGTTATTCCCAGTGAAAATGCCATTAGAGCGGTCAAAGTGTTTATGGAATCTACTGGAACAGTTGAGTCTAACACAACAGTATTGTTATACACATTACTGGAACTTATATTGAACAACATTTTCCTATATGCAGGAGAATACTACTGGCAGAAATGGGGAGTAGCTATGGGTACCTCATGTGCCAGTAGCTACTCTATTATAGTGATGGCCAAATGGGAGCATGGATTTAAACTTAATGAGACTAACCCTTTAATTATTAGGTATTAAAGCTTGGTGGATGGACTAGTTAATCAATACAATATATTAATGGAAAGAAAACAGTGTGAGTGTATTTATTTCTGTCTTGTGTTTATGTATGGGAAGGATTGTGATCCACAATTTATGACATTTTACAGTCTGTAAGTACTCTTCATTTTCTCTCCCACTGCCCATTCAAACTTCTCCTGAAATTGTTGCTCTCATTTATTACACTGAAAGCGGACTTTTATCTGACATTTACTACTCCTAAAATGATGAAAATGTGGATTATGATAATACAGATTGCATTGTCCACTATAATAGTATATGTCCAGAGATTTACAAAGAGATTCCATTTGCACAGCACAGGCCTATGTTTCCTTTTAAAGCTGCAAAACAGAATTCTTCTGTTAATCTGTACATTTAAGTTTTGCTGACCTTTTAATGAAAATGTTGCTTGAGGTAGCAGTAATGCCTTTCCAGTTCTTACAGCAAACTCATCATCTCCTTTCTGCTACTTTTTTATGATAAATTCCACGTTCAATTTTAAGAATGAATTTGACCAAATTAATTTGTAAGCCTGAACATTGATGTTCGAGTATAATTTTCTTCTGTTCAAATTTCATGTGCAATCAGCATGCTTAGCAAAGCAACCTGTTTTACAAAAGATGCTATTTAATAATCAAACCACGCAAACTGATTGAAAATACAAATTAGTAATGCTGTGGTAGAGTGGCTATTACCCACAAACTCTCTTTTTTATTCAGACTTACCAGCCAAAGAAAGTAAAGTAAATTTGTTTAAAATATAATAAATGAAAATTCCGCAGCTGCACAAAAATAAAAGTCAGTGCAGCTAATAATCACAACTGTAAATATCACCATTATCCAGCTGTTTACAAAATAACATCCTTTACTTTTAAACTGATATTCAGTGTTGCTGTGCGCACTGCAAACCAGCGCCTGGTAGAAAGACTGCAGCTAACCTGCACTGTCTTTAATACTGACAACACTGCCACTGTTACAAAAGTAGCAAGGGAACACAGTGGCAGAAAACCACGGAAACAGATGTACTGTGCAAACATCTTCAGATAATGAAGCATACACTTTCTTCGTACATCATTAGCCAAATCGGATTCCACCCTATGAAAGCATGCAAAAACAAAATAGATTTACATCATGCAATGGCATTACTTAAAAAAAGTAAGAAATAGTCTTTTAACAACACAAATGAGTAATGCTGATTGATTCATCATGCTGGAGCCATTGCATGCAAACCACATCAGACATTTGTACGCCCTGTATTATGCAAACCAAAGCAAATGTACACTTGATGACTTTTTCACAACAATGGACCCAATGGTTGAAAACTGAGAGAAGTATGGCAACAATATGAATAAGAAATACACTTACTTCCTGTGGTCATAGTATCCATAATAATGAACGCTTATTCAAACACCTGTGCATCATATAGCTGTTTTATTTTAAAGAAGTATATAACATTTTGTATTGGAAGGAGAATATAAATGATGTTGCAGTTTTCCTGTGACATCTTTAGAGCAGCAAGGCATTAGTATTCCTGTGTTTTTCTTAATCTGGTGGGACAGTATTCACACAGGAAGTGGCAGAAGAACCATACTCCACTTAAACAAGTGTTTGGATTGTATTAATGAGAATTTGGAAATACATTTAAAGTCTATTTATAGCATATTATAACACATCTAGATTTTTCATTTCTTGCATTACTAATGCTATTCTAGTCATGTAATGGTTAATTACTCAGACCAGTCTGCTGAGATTCTATTTTCATTAACTGGTTACAGATATTAATATATCTCTAGATGCTTCTGATAGTGCTACACGGGCTAGTATGGTCAGTGCATAAGAAAGTAGACATTCCCCAATAGACTAGAAACCACTAGTGAATTGCAACTATATGAAGGGCAGAAAGTAAGGATAAGTGTCATCAGTAAACAGCTTTTGCAAGTACCAGGACCTTTGGGGCAAAAGAAAATGTACATCCCCCGAGCAGATTGCAAAGAACTAAAGACTTCAGTCTATAACAAGGCACAGCAAAGAGAGCATACCTGCAAGAAATTACAGCTGATTTACATACATTTGTAAACCTTCCTGCCTGTTTAAGTAACTGCAATCAGCAACTGGGAGCTGACCTCCTTCTACAGCTTCATTCATAGCAGAACACTGATAAAAATGACTTCTATACATACAACATTTTAAAACAGAAACATAACGCATGATTTAAGTGTTGTAACAAATTTTTCTGACATTCAACTACCTTCCCCCATGTTCCCAAATGTAAACACTTAATTAGTCAAGTGGTTTACTAGAATGATATACTTTTAAAAGAAAATACTCAAAATAACCCACAAATTCTGGTGCATTTATGTGAGCATTTTCATTTGTTCCATTTGCTGCTTCTACTTTATTAAATATATTTTGTAACTACCTTACACAAGAGACTCCTCCTGCTGTTCTGTTCCTTATGCATTAATTCACACTGCTACATACTGGCTGCCTGGTTCACTCCTCACCAGCATCCCCAGCTACACTGCTCATAACTAATTTTATATACTCTTAAGCATACCCCCTATTGAAGTGAAACTCTTTCCCCTTTTTCCCTTCACTCAGTCTCCAGCAAATGTATAATCTTCTGATAGATATGGAAAACAATCTTGTTGCAAAAGTACTTGTCCAAGTACCCCCCAACAAAAACACACCACATATGCCACTGTGAACAGTTTTATTAATGCAACACAATGAATATTACACAACAAAATATTTAAACTTCTGATACATTTCAAAACACATTGATTATGAAACAATTTCTCAAATATGTTAACACAACTTAAAGGAAACATTACAACAATATGGGCAGCATACCGCTTACTCTCCAAGATAGACTAGCAGGGTTACATCCTCCATACACTCAATCCCAAATTTTTATGAGACAGTGTACCTTTGTTCACCTCACAATGAAAGGAGAAGCGGGGAAAGGAGAGATGTTCACCCTGAATCCATCTTCTCTGCCCACCAGCATGACTACGGGCTGTTTCCCCTTCCTTCCTACTGCCTGACGATATCCTATACAGTCAGAGCCACGTGTTAATTAAACAAATATAGCCGTATATCACTGAAATGTATTCCATGTTCTCTATACCAAACAGGCTCCCTGTTGTCAAAGCCGAGATGCTTAACTACTATCACACATAAATCTCTCAGAGCTCTTGACATTCTATGATTGATTACATCCCTAGCCCTCTCTAAAACTGCAAAACTAGATGCCTGCTTCCATATTAACCTAGGGATGATCTCCAACCATACTATAATCATACGTGGATGCTGTTGTCTTAATTGTACTAGGTCACTCACCATCCAGGCCAACAACTGTCTTTTGGGAACCCACCATAAACTCTTCCCCATTAAATGCACAATTAAAACTTTGGGAAGCCCCAACACTGATTTTGTCTTTTCAGACTTAACAATCAGTCGGTGCTACAGCAAACTTCTGAATCCACACCACACCACCATGCAATTTGCTACCAAAAGACTGAACATATTTCCTCCTAGTTGGACAACTGATGTCTTTTTTAACCAGAAAATAAACGAGTGCCCCAATATAACTACCATACCATCTGTAAAACAAAAAATATTCAATGCCAACTGAAAGTGAACAAATTATGCAAAGTTAATCTCATCTTTTATAATACAAATAAGTCCTGAATGCCCAACGCCCTGTTCTCTTAATGACTTCAGTCGACATCCCTTCCTCTGCCACATCAGATTCTCTACCAATTCTAAATGAAAGCATGGAAAATCTAGCACTTTACACACCATATAGATGAAGGCTGGTGGTGACAGTACTATACCCTGCCTCATTCTAAAAACCAATGCCTACTCCTGAACTCCTCCCATACTACTTTTACAGCCAATCTACCAGACATAGTGCCCTTTCATACTCCACCATCAACACCACTAGCCTGCTGCTCCCTACCTGATCCATCTCTCACCTCCTTAAACAAATCAGTATCACCAAATCGAATAGACAAACATCATTCCATCTTAAAGAACCTAATACTTCATGTACCCTAAATGCTTCCATATATGATTTCCACCAATGTGGCCTAACTAGTAAGTTTGTATAAATATCCAAACACCATGTGGAAACACTTAAATAAAATCCAAAACATCAGTCTTGTCAAAGGAAAACATCCATTTTCATTCCACTCTTTCAGTCTCTTTCATCCTTTCTCATTCTCCCTACCAACCAATCATTTGAGACATCATTCCAGCCACATAGTTTTGCCACTACACTCAAATACACTTTGATTGTTTGTGCTGCTTTCCCCAGTAACCAGCTGTATTCTACGTAATGCATAAGTCCACTGACCATCTCCTCTGCTGCACCAGTAACTGACTGACACACTTTAAAAAAGCAGTTAAAGCAGGGCTGTATGCGTTCCAGGTAGATTTGGCCCATGACTTCTGTATTAGCCATCCCACAGTGAATCTCCAATGTCCCACACTGTGTCTGGAATGACTACCGGCCTTTGACTTGCTATTAGCACCAGTGCCATGAACCTGGAAAACTGAAACCGAGAAAGGCTATCAGCTACCTGGTTAACCTTGCTGAGTATATGCCTAAGTAAAAATGTAAAATTCATTATTAAGCTCTACAAAGCCAGCTTCCATAATAGCAACAACACTAACAAGGATTTAGCAATTCTCTTAGACAACACCTGCACCACTGCCTTATTGTCTGAATAAAATATCACCGTTCTGTTTTCCCATTTCCTTTTCCAAACCACTGCAGCTGTCCAAATTGGCATAATCTCTAAAAATGCCAAATCCTTTCTCCACTATTTTGCCTAACCTTCTGGCCACTGATCTACAAACCATTCTCCCACAAAAAAGCTCCTATGCCACATGCCTCAGCCACATCAGTAAATAGGCTCAAGTCCTCTTGCAAAACCCAGTCACTCTGACAAAATGACACACCATTAAAAAACAAGACATTATGTCCACAAACTCAAATCTTGTTTGACCAGCATCATGACTCACACCCAGTGATGCTTGCTTTTCAGAAAATAGGCAAATGACCTATAAAACATCCTACCTGGACTGATAACTCTACAAACAAAGTTTAGTAATCCTAATAATTCCATCACCTCTCTAATCCTTACCTTGTCCCTCACTTGAAACTGACTTATCTTTTTCTGTAACATCACCAGCTTATCCTATGGTAAACAAAACATACCTCATTCTGCATCTACCATCAAACCCAAGAATGTCAAAGCTTTTGTGGAGCCTACCTGTTTGTCTGGTTGTAATGGAACTCCTAACTCATCACAGATGGCACTGAACTCCCACAATGCTACCTGAGTACCTTCCTTGCTCTCCCCAATTTGCAAAAAATCATCCAAATAGTGAACTGCCTTCTGAGTCACTACTCACTGCTGTTATATCCATTGTAACAAATAACTAAACTTGTCAAATGTAGTACATGCGTTGACATAGCCCATTGGCATAGCCTTGTCGAAATAAAATTCTCCATTCACAAATATGCCTAACATCGGCCAATCAAACACTGTCACTGGCAATAAATGAAAGCCAGCTTCAATGTTCAGTTTCACTAACCATGGGTCTGCAAACTCTCTACTAAAACTAACCGCATCATCAAGTGATGAATATTGAACCTTTGAGTCCCTCTTCGTAATATGATCTTTAACCGAATCCCAACTTGGGAAAGATAAATGATGAATCAACCAGAATTCCCCTTTTTCTTCTTAGGTACTGACCCCAAAGGAGACACACTATATGACTCAAATAGAGGTTTCTCAATTGGACCTAATACCCCCCCCTCACACACACACACACACACACACACACACACACACACACACACACACACACACACACACACACACACACACATAAAAAGCGTACCAATCAAAACTTGGACAATATCTATCTTCTCTTGAGTGGCTTGTAAATTTGTACATGCCTTATTGTTTCTGTTAACCATGGAATTTATAGAAAACCCATACTGTAACCATGGATTTGATAGAAAACCCATACTGAAACTCTTGTATGACCTCTTTCACTGTGTTTTATCTCAGACAGTCTATCAAATAGCATCACCACACTGACAGTCTAATAGGGGTGTAACAACACCTCTCCTGGAGAAACCTCAAAAGTGTGCTGAGCTCCTTTGGCTGAGAACATTTGCCCTACCGCTAAGACTCTGAGAGGGCAAGCCTGTCTGCCCACTCATCTCTTGAATGAGGTCCAGTGAGTGGACTGATCCTTCCTTATGCCAACATTTCTGTGTGGTGTGTATTCCACCACATGTAGCACATATATACTCTAAATGACCCACTGGCCACACACACTTACCCCAGTTGAAGGACCAACATGCCCCTGTCCTATATTCTGACTTCTTCACAAAATGTGACTGAATGCCCATAGCATATAGCATAGTAGCTAACCAGTTTTCAGCATGTATGACCTACCAACACAGTGTCTTTTTCACTGCCTTCCTTTTCTGAAAAGTTGGTTGCTCCACATCCATGTATTACCTGGCTGTAAATTCTTGCTTCCCTAATTTTTAGGAAATAAGCCAAGAGCGATAAAGCCTGTGAACTTTCCTTCTCCAACATAACTTTCATATAATATATGAAACACATTATCCAGTTGTCACTGTTGTTCCTATCTAGTACTGTCAAAGCTGTCAACAGATCTTTTGTTACTGGCATGTCAGTATCTTCTACCATCCGCACCCATTCAGCATCAATCAGCTCAAATGCATTAATGAAATTCCCTCTCCAACCTTTTTCCTTTACCATAGTGTAGGTATGGGGTATATAACCCCCCCCCCAAACAACCTGCCAAGAAGGAATGCATGGCAAGCCATTCCCCTGGCCTTGAACCAAGATCCTCATTTACTCCTTGTGTTGTCAGCGGCTGACCCCCAGGTTCTGCAAAGACAGTATCCAAGACAGCAGTGCCACCTGCACCATCACCTCCTCATGTTAACCCTACCTGGCTACTAACCTCCTGTACTTTCTTTGCTTATACCATGAAATCCCCTAATCCATTACGTGCCTGTTCCTCCATGCCATGCAACAACTCTCCTCCTCATCCCGACCACTCATTAGCATTCAACAACGGAGATTGAACATTGTTATCATTACTTCCTGGTATCTGTCAATTTGCAGCATGAATGCCCTTCAGGACTGCTCCCATTTCTCATCCGTTGCTTCTGACTGATGATCAGCCTCCTTTTGCTTTCTTGGCCCCCTGGTCTTGCCTCCTATGTCCATCAGCAAGACTTAGGGATCTGCATTTGATGAAACTTCAGCCTCTTTAAACAAGTCTTCTACCTTCACTACGATTAGCATCGGTTATTCCTTCATCAATATAACTGCCATCTGTAACAGAAAACACAAACATTAGTAAGACTGCTCCACTCCTATTTCCTCTCAATGCCCTAATACCCCCCTCAACTAGCCATGGCCCATTCCTCAAATAATCAAAATTATTATCCAGTTTAGACTCTCTGCCTGAGCCCAATAACAGCAAGAAAAGGTATGAGTGAATTATACATTCCCCCATAAATAAAGTGAAACTGTATGTGATAGCTTTAGAACTGCAATGGGCTAATCGGGACTCTTTATTTCTTTCTTTTTTTTTTCAGTATTGTTACTTCTATCTTGAACTATTGCAGCATAAGAACATGGATTACTCTATCCTGAATTAATGTTAAGAGGAGGTGCAGAGACAAACATAACTCAGCCATTAAGCAGTGTGCTTAGGCAAATTCAGTGACACCATAACCACACACCCCAACCTCTATTTTTGACTCTTTTTTTTTTTTTTCTTTATCTTTTTGAAGTATGTATAGTAGAGCTCTATTCAAGCTCGTCCCTTCCAAAATGCCTGTGTTTGACTGTGCTATGTCTGACATGCAAGCCTTATGTTACATGTCAAGGACTGCCCCCTTCCTTAAAGCCTGTCTCTACATGTATATATATATATATATATATATATATATATATATATATATATATATATATATTTTTTTTTTTTTAAATATCTGTATCTGCTCTGAGAAAACTTTCCCAACATAACACAACCCCCATACACAGCCTGGCAAAATGCCCACAATACCACCATCGCACCAAAACAAGAGCAGAGTACCACTTCCACTACTATCCTTCCATTTGCTACCAGAAAAAAATGCCATCATCAAAAGCACAGCAGCCACATTGCACATGTGAATGACCAGACCATTCCACGTACACAGCACACACAAGAGCATTGCAAAACACAAGAACAGAAATCTGATGAGTAAAGTGCAACAACACAGCACAAACTTTGGCATAGACCTTATTCTACTCCACAGAAACAGAAATTAACACCAGATCTGCATGTTGGGACAGTAGGCCATCCACAGGGCTCACAGGATGAAAAACAAAAACAAAAACGATCCCTTTGCAACTCAATCAGAGCACCTCCATGGCTTTTGGGGATTGTGGGTTGATTATGTAGCATTTGCAATTCAGTGCATTTGCTAATATAATATAGACCCTCTGAAATGCTACAAAACCCTACCCCACCATCTGCAGAGACAAGACCATAAAATCAGCAAGACCCACTGAAAATTGAACTCTGCACTATATTTTTATGAGGTAAACATTCCAATCTTTACATTAAAAAATCCTTGGTTGTCACGCTTACAATAAACCATCAGTTTATAGAAATGATTGCCTTTCACACTCTTACCTTATTTGCTTTATACTAGGCTTACTCCTTGGTTGCTTGGGTGTGGGAAGATAATGGATAACTGATAGTGCCACAGCAGTAGGTTGAGCTACATCTACACTCTCCCCGGGATTCATGAACAGCCGTTTTCCATGCAGGAACAGTGTAGGAGCTCCTGCATGGAAAATGGCTGCTGAACGATCCAGGAAAGTAATATTTTCACGTGCACAAGCGGCCCTACACTGTTTCTGCACGGAAAGCCATGCAGGATGCAAGTCACCTCATTTGCTGGTAGAAACCATGTAAATGAGGTGATTTTGCGATCCACGAAGCTGACCAGACTCCGTGCAGGAACAGTGTCAGAGCAGAAATGTATTCAGTTACTAACTGAATACATTTCTGCATCTGAGCAAATGGAGGCAGGACAGCTCATGGAAAGGATGTATTGCAGTCAAACACACATGCCAATGGCCAAATATAAGGCCATTGGCATTAATAATAGTTTATTTTGTTATGAAATTAAACTTTTTTTGGACCGATCACGGCCGTTTAAGTTTACAGCAGCGGCGTGCAAACGGGATCTTGCCGAAAAACAAAAATTGAGAAAAGTCAATTTTAAGATAATTCTGCATTTTGTCATTATAGTCAAGGGCATGCAGAATGTAAACAATATGAGGGAGCACTGGTTGTCAAGGGGAAAGGGTCCTTCTAAGTGCAGTAACTAAGGACCTACACACTGGGGTATGCAAATGGGGGGAGTTATACTGAATCACAGATTTCCTCAAAGTGTGAGCTTGTACCTAACCATGTAGGCGCAACAATACAACAGTGCAAGTATAAGAGATGAATGACTTCATAAGGCGGTGTGTCATGCTTGCTGTAATGCTCATTGGAGCTCTGTGGCCTGAGTTTGCCCTTAGCTAAGCACAGCTAAGGAAGGAGGTGTGTCTGAGGCTGTATTGTCTTATTCCATGAAAAGCAGAGCATGTTCGCATCCAGGGAGGGCCATTTCTACCTAAAAGTACTTACATTAGCTTAGCCGGGCTAAAAGAAAAAAACACAGGAAATAGCAGCACTGTTTACATTTTTGCACCGGGTATGCACAACGTGCCTCAAGCCTTAAATAGGGAAGAAGTGGGAAGGGGAAATAGCAGTAGGAAGGCAATCAAGGAGAAATAGCATAGCTGGCAGGTGGAATGTATAAGAATCAGCCAATTACACATGCAGCAGCCCAGCAAATTAATATAAACTATGAAAACACCCTACAGACTGTTTTTTCCCACAAACTCTACACCACCGGTGTAGACAGATGGGGGATTTTTAACTGGTAAAAATAATTAAATATGTTAGAGGCTGCTGCTGCTTTACTCCATCAATATGTGCTAGAGACTGAGGGTGTTGAGGAGGAGAATGCTGACAACCGACCCACAGTGAGGAGGAGGAGAAGAGTGTACAGATGCAGGGTAATCTACCAGGGCCTACATGAGCTGGACATAGTAGAGTGCTATAGGGTGGACAGAGACATTCTACAGCAAATCATTGAACTGTGCTGGCCACACCTTACACACAGAACTAATAGAGGGGAACCTATCCCAGTGGATATGAAGGTATGTCTAGGCTTAAGAATACTAGCCACAGGTACCTTCAAAAGACCAACTGGGGATATCATGGGGGTCTCACAGGCATCAGCATCCAGGGTACTCCACCAGTTCCTGGAGGCCATGACACAACATGCCAATGAGCACATATATTTCCCCACCGCCTGTGAGGCACTGACCACATGTATGCGTCTCTTCCACCATATAGCAGAATACCCTGAGGTAGTTGGTGCTATAGACTGCACGCACATCCACATGAAAGCAACACCTGGTGATTGGGGCAGGGTCTACATAAACCACAAGGGCTTCCCCTCCATCGACTGCCAGGTCATGGGTGATGCCCAGGACATTATCATGAATGTGTGTGCTGACAGCCTTGGAAGCTATCATGACTCCCACATCTGGCATTGCTCACAGCTGTTTCAGGCATTTGCCAGGGGGGACATCCCATATGGCCATCTAGTGGGGGATGCTGGCTATGCACTGGAGCTGTGGCTGATGACACCCATTAGAAATGCACACACACCCGAACAAGAACACACAATGAGGTACATGCACAAACCAGGATCACTGTAGAGCATGTGTTTGGGATGCTCAAGTCACGGTTCTGCTGCCTTGACATATCGGTCAAGCCTTGCAGTACTCTCCAGCTACATGTACACAAATGTTCATAGTATGTCCAACATACATGTCATGATAACATACACAATATGATCCTGCGGAAACAGCTGCAACAGGAACAGCATGGGGCAGGGTCACACAGCCCCCCACCATTGCCAAGGCCAGCACAGGCACAGAGTGACTCAGAGGAGGAACATCCTGAGCCAGCCCCTATAGGCAGAAGGAGGAGTGCACAGTATGCCCGGGCCTTGGCAAAGAGACAATGCATAGCACACACACTGACACTGTAGGGACTCAGGGACTGATACCTCTCTCCAACTTGCAAATACAGTAAAAGGGATGCCAGACATGACACTATCTGAGCTTTACCATGTACAGGGAGTGAACTATGTTCATCCAACATAGTCAGCCCTCCAGCACTGTCCTCAGAACTGGTCCAGCAACAAGGTAAGTCACTCTTCCAATCAAATACTGAATGGAGTAGTATGTTCTCATACTTGTATGTATGATATGGATGCAAGCATGCAAGAGAATTGGGTGGCTGAATGGGATAGCAGCAAACAGCTATGTGGGACAGCAGGAAATTCAAAACAAATGCTGGTGTCAACATACTAGGCAGGACTACACAAGGTGACAACCCCCACTGCAGTACATATGATGGTCCAAAGTACTGTGGGTGTCAATAGGTCACACATATGGATGTCAATGAGGATCACATATTCAAAACCAGCCTCACCCAGCAGGACAGGTGTAGATGACCATGAAGAAAGGCTGGGCTAAGACCCCCAAATGATGGCAATGGTGAACAGCCCCCCCCCCCCACCAGACCTACATAGACATACTACAACAGGTCTGGCAGTTGCATTCCAGTTCTGAACGGTAAGAAGTCTGAAATTGAAATATATGGCATTAAGATCTAACATGTGTACTTTACTGATATGCCTCCTGTCTGTATGATAGGTCACAATACAATATGAAATAGAAGCCAACAGAGTAACTGAAATACCAGTACAGTCATTTCAAATGTTAAGGTCTGCAGGTGTGCCCCCCCCACAATCCCATGTAGAAATGCAGTAACAGATGGCCTGCAGCACTCCCAAATGGCCTACAGTCCTCTGGCAAATGCCCATGCCTCACCCATAGTGCCAATGTATGGAATGTCAGGGAGTCCCAGCTAACAACCTAACAGTAAACAGAAAACAAATGCAAGGCCATGTTAACAAATGCCAGTATCATGCCTCCCCATGTCCTACTGCAAGGACTGTGAATCAGGCCATAAATATTACTGGGATAAAGGCCCAACTATAGGGATACCTCTGAGATATTGCTTACATATTGTTAGGTGGAGGAGAGAATAACAGAGGGGGGTGTAAAAGCATGGATGTCATGTAGTGTGTGAAGTCTGAAACTCTAATGTCTGCCCATACTACTCCCGACTGCAAACCCATGAAAGAATATCCACAAACCACTTGTAAACCACAATGTGAAGGTAAACTGAACAGATATATGAGTCCTGCCTCTGGATAACCTGGGTATATCTGTACAGTTGAGAGGTATAGCCTCAGCAGGATATGGCCATTCCGTGAATTTGACAAAAGCACAAGGACGGGAACCACAGCCAGCATATTAACAAGGTGCTGCACCATTTACACATAACCAGCAATCTGTTGTCTGTCATTACAATGGCAGGAGTGTGCCAGAATGTGTAGTCTATATGCCTCAGAATATTGGTCTCAGCTTCATTCGTCTTGTATTTCCAGGTAAATAACTATGAGCAAAGAATGATAACTGTCAGTAGTTGATGACATGACACATCACAGTGTAAACAGTACATATGTCAGAATATCTGTGCTACAACCAAACATGTCACACAAGCAGCACAGACAGCAATAGTTATTAAGCCCATTGTGTCACCATATTGGCAACCTATCTACAGATATCCTGCAGAAACAGTTTGCTAGGTGTAGCTGTAGCACACAACATCCTCCCTGGAATGGATGCACACACTCAATATAGAAGGTCAGACTGAGCACGCTCCTACACTTAAAGAAATGAAGCCCATGTCTCACAACATAGTGGACTACAGATATCAGTTGTTCGCAGCTGTCTTTGCACACACACCAAACTATACTCCATTGATACTTCACACACTCACACTGGCTATGAATACACACACATATCTATGGCCAGCATAATATAATATGTCAAACATACACACAGAGACATGGGAAAGAGAAAGACAGACAGCGACAGAGAGAATCCTGTTATGAGGCCTGTCCCAAACACTACACATCCCATTGGCCTATTTCACATGATGTGCTGATGTCATTCACTGTAGAAATACCTTTGGTTAGCCTTTGGTCCTATAGTGTCAGTGGTGCTTGTGATAACTGTGTAACACTATGGTACAAATAGGTATCCATGTAGCAGTTGCAATCTCAGTCCTGTAAAATGTAAAGTTGTGTGTGAGTGTGTGTGTGTGTGTGTTTCTAGATTAATGTGGTTAAGGCTATTCACACTCGCTAAATCTCCTGTTGCTGCTGATGTCACTCACCTTCACAGATACCTTTGGACAGCTCCCCAGCATATAACCTCTTTGGTGCTTGCAATAACTGCGTAATGCTATAGTGTAGCAAACTAGTTATTTAGGAGTTCTGATCCTGGCAACTGTGTAAGTGTTTGTGTGAGAGTGGGTGTGTGTATCCTTGTAGAGACCTGATTTTGTGGTCATTCACACTTACAACACTTCCCTTACCTCTCATTTAGCACTGCTGCTGATGTGACTCACCTTCAAAGATACATTTGGACAGCTCTTCAATATATAAGCTCTGTGGTGCTTTCAATAACTGTGCAATACTATACTGTAACAAGCTAGTTAGGTAGGTGTTCCAATCCTGATTCTGGCAACTGTGTAAATGTGAGTGTCTGTGTGATAGAGTGTATGTATCCTTTTAAGAGACTTCATTTTGTGGTCATTCACACTTACAACACTTCCCTTACCCCTCCTTTAGTACTGCTACTGATGAGACTCACACTCAAAAATACCTTTGGACAGCACTCTAACATATAAGCTCCATGGCACGTGTGATAAATGTGGAACAATTTAACAATAACTACATAGGTATGGGTTTGAATCTCATCACTGACAAGTGTTTGTGTGTGTACGTATATATGTCTGTACTTCAAAGATTTTGGCCCCATTTACACCCAGTGCACACCTCAGTGCCTGATTTTAGCAATCCTGCATATATCATCCACCTTAGAAGTACATGTTGGCAACACTAAACCGTGTAAGATCAGTGGTGGCATGTGATAAATGTGCGATATAATAGTATGAAACGAAAGTTTGATAGAGGTTTGAACTTCACCCCTGGCAAATGTAAATGTGTATGTAGTATAATGGTATGAAAAGAAAGTTCAATAGAAGTTTGAACCTCACCCCTGGTAAATGTGTTGTGTGTAGGGTAAAATATTTTTTGGACTGTCTCACCTACTACATCACCCAATGCCAATATTTACAAGGGCTGGTGATGTCCCTTACCTTAGAAGTACCGTGGGACAACATCCATCCTATAACCTCCGTGACACGTGCAATAAATGCGGTACACTGTAGTAGCAATACATAGCTAGGTAGGGGGTTGAAACTCAGCACTGGTAAGTGTGTATGTGTCTGTCATCAGTATCCTGTGTGGTGGTCGGTGTGATTGTGTAATAACAGGATCCATGGGTTTTGCTAAATTATTATGTTGGGGACCTAGTATATGTCATAATGTCCACATTACAAGGCCAACATTTGTCAAACACCATAGAGGTTGGTGTTGACAATCCACAGCCCTAAATGTCTAGTGCCATGTACAATGACTACGTGACAGTATGGATTAGTGAACAATACAGGCAACCCTTCTATTACTCAGAGACCACTCTCCACCCACGTATCATACGCAAACACACTTGGCTAGGCAACAACCACTATATTGGCAGTTCCCCTGCATATTGCCTCACAGATAGTACCCACGGTGTGATTGCAGTGGACTACATGCCTGTTGACCACAACATGCCATTGACATCAGAAAGTAATTTGATGTGTTACATCTCCTGATTGAGTGTGTGCTATCCAGCAAGTAAAAGGACATAGCACCCTGTTCCATCCCCTCAGTAGCCCAATCAATGTGTACAGTGGCCCTTTTTCCAAGTTCCACACTGGATGCCTGCAACAACTGTAGAGTCTGCAAACGTGCCCCACAAAGGGAATAGCATACCTTATACACATGCCCTGTTTAGACAGATGCCACTAACTCCACTGAATACCCATATCATTCTGTCAATGTAAGTGCAATCACTACATCAGTGACATAGCCAGGTCTCACAAAATGAGGTCAGAAGATACCAATCTGTCCGCAAAACATGCCCCAGAGACATCAAGCACACTTTCATACATCAAATAACATGCAGGTAAGACATGTACATGACCCAGACACTGTCCATGTTATGGACTATAGATCACAAACATAGGAAGCAGTGCACATCACTGGCCATCTGCAATAGAAACCTGGATGAGTAGATGAGGAATACAATACCCACCCCTGGGGACCACTCCAGTGACTATACCCCTGAGCCACACTGGGGACTATTGTATATGGCCTGATGCCAAGGTATTCCCTTGGGCTAGCCTTGTAAAGCCTTCAGGCCCATTCCCCTACTACACACCTATGAACCAATGAGCCTATGGATCTCAGTACTGGCAAGTGTGTGTGTGTGTGTGTGTGTGTGTGTGTGTGTGTGTGTGTGTGTGTGTGTGTGTGTGTGTGTGTCTGTGTGTGTGAATAGTAATCCCAGTGTGTTTGGTTGATGAATATCCCCTGTAGCTGTGGTTATTAGCAATCGGAGGAGTGTTTAAACCAGAACATGTACCATTCTCCATTCTACAACAGATGTTGTACATCAACATGTACCTATGTACTACCCTCAGCCCTATAATCTGTGAGACATATGCAACCACTGTGTTACAGACCAGGAATTACCATGCACATACTATACCCTGCCTATGACATGGTGGATGTGTCACCACACTGCCATATCCTGTTGCCTTGCTGCAGGACCACATCCTGGTGGCACACAGATGCCTAGAACAGAAATGGGATACAGCATGAGAGAACATATTCACTCAGCACTTCACTTGTAGGGGCAGAGAGCGGTAAAGCTGGCACTGAATGTGTTGCCAAGACCGTGGCCAATATCTGTTGTTTCAGGATAGGTATTAGCTTTGTGCAGTAACTCGCAGCACTCATGTTTAATGTTGTGGAGGTTGTTGATGTAACTATCAAGGCTGTTGTGATTGTTGTCTTTGTCTGCTGCATCTCTCCTGCCATAGATGCCTGTTGGGGATTCCATGAGGGATCAAAAGTTGTGTTAAAAGCTAATAAGGGAGTTCAACAGTCATGGGACACCACCTTTCCCTGCAACAGTGTTCTCCTTCTGATGTACACTTTAGTAATGGCAGGAGACCATCACATTTTCTCCCAGTGTTTGGAGGACAGTGTCTGGGTTCTGTTGGCTCTGACTAGTACCTTGCATTCATGGACCTGTTTGTACAGTGTCTATGTGTATGATTCCACAGGCATGCAGCTACATCCAATTGCCATGTATGCAGTGAAGACAGCCTCCCCTGTTTTCATGGCTGCAAAGCCAGCTTTGTAGAGTTTTTGCCGGGTGGTTATCTTTGTGGGGGTGTGGCTGACATGTTGAGTTCCATGTTGCTTACAGCCTGTGTGAATTTCACCATGCAGGGATTGACATCTGGGGATGAGCAATGATCCCATATTTAAGTGGTCAACACAGGTCAAGGTTGTTGCATCCTCTATCAGGGGTCAATGGAAATGATGAATCCCAGAAGTGTTGGGCACTGTACTGGTGATTGGCTACATTTCTCAGGTGATGGAGGGGTAGTAGAAGACTCATACTATGTCAGTTTTGCATTGGACCATCAGAGATGGCAGGGTGTTGAGGACAGTCTAGGGACATAGATGTGGACCCATAGCAGGCTATGGTCTGGATTGCACTATTACCCCAAGGCAGTTGTACTGGAAATATCTCCAATGCATTATGATGGGATACTAGTCTGGAGGGGTACCTATCCATAATGAACATGGAGACAACACCACCTGTGGAGGTGTGTTGTGGTCCATGTTTAGAGGCTGACAGCTGTGGAATGTGTCATTGCCTAATACTGCAGGTCTGCTGTGTGCTGCTGTGAACCACCTCTCCATTACAGCAGACATGTGTACTGCACTCTAACTGCTATGAGTGACTGCATCCTGACAGTTAAATGTTCACTGTTGAGCAGCATGACCCACAGATTGCATACATGTGTATCTGTTATGGAGGTAATAACATTAGGAACACTGCCTAATAAGGCACCATAGGGGTGGCAAGACACATAGCCAGTACATGGCAACCCAGGCATGACAGATGTAGGACATCCGTGGCAAGTCACCGGGTTCTGTCAATCATGCCATCCCAAGCAGAGATGTCCTGGATCCCCTGTGAATGACACATAACATGTAAGCCAATGTTGCAGTCAACCATCTGCTGCTAGTACCGCAGCATCATTCTGGATGACAGCAGTACACTGCCCAGGGCTACTGTCAAACCTGCCTAGACAGCATAATCAGAAAGTTCAATCAAGTCTCCTATCATGTAGTCCAGGGAGGTGTGTCCCAAATCATTCACACCCACATGGATACGGAGTGATACTCGTAGTTGTTGTGGAGTGACATGACTGGCTGTGTCATGTGTTAGATGCTGGCATGTGATTGACATTTGGCTGTTACCTGCTCCATATTCAACCTAGTGAGTGGAATGTGTGTGCCTCAGTATTGAGATACCCATGATCACTGTATTGTACAAGGTGGTTAGCCTTAGGGGCTTAGTTAGGGGGCACACTGTGTAGGTTAACTATGTGTCCCTTGGCATGTGCCATGTCACGATGTCTGAGTGGGTGTCTGCCTTGCTGGTATGTGCTGTTTGGGTAGATGTCCATTGAGTGCCTGTGGGAAGGTGGGTGTGTGGCTTTTCACTGTATGTCATGGCTGTCAAAGTGGGTGTCATGATGAGCTACAGGTTCCACATGGTGTGGTGCAGGTGCTGATCTTATCTCCTTGACCTGCAAGTGCAAGTCCAATCTTTGCTGAAGAGTGCATATGTCCACATTAGGTGATATATGGGTAAATCTCACAGGTCTGAGTGTTTGGAGTTTAGAGGGGAGGGTTGTCTGTGTACATGCAGCAGTTGCAAAGTGCCCCAGAATAGACAAGTGCACCAGGTTAATGGGTGAAAGCACAGATAACTGCCTTTCAAACATGGCAGGAGGGGTGGACATAACTATTAAGTACTGGAGTGACATTTGTGATGAATGAGTACTGCTGACAGCTCACAGGTGTGCCACACTTCTTGATAAAATAACCTTGTGAAGTGCCAAGCCGTAATGCTAGTTGAAGTGCAAGACAGAAAGAACTAGCTTGATGTACAGGTGAAACAAAAGGCAGACTGTCTGCCACCTGTAATACTTAACCTGTAATACTTATCAGCAGCTTTGGCCATGTGAAAATTCAGTAAGCTCTGTATCATGTGGGGTAACTGAGTATCCCTATAGTAGACATACCTAGATAGGCAGGAGTTCTAACCTCAATACTGGCAGGTGTATGTTTGTATGTATGTGTGTGTTCATCATGTACTATCTGGCTCATACCATTTTGACCTGTGTAGTATCCTTTACACTTCCCTTCATTCCAATTTAGTAGACCTGTTGATGCCATCCACCTCAGAAGTACCTTTGGTTGAGATGGGATTGTATAAGTTCTGTGGTGTGTCTCATAACAGTGTAGCACTATAGTAGAAACACCTAGATAGGCAGGAGTTCTAATCCTAATGCTGGCAACTGTTTGTGTGTGTCTGTGAGGATCATATCATGTGCGGCTTATACCATTTTGATGTGTATACCATACACGGCTGGTGACTACCTCCCACATTCATTCCTTTATATAGTGTGGTGAGAGCATCTGCCTCACATGCAGCAGGTTAAACCATTGTACAATCCTTAGTACAGATGTGTCTGAAATATCCATTTGTGTGAAACCTATACATTGTCGGAAGTGGTCTGTGTGCCTTAACAATGCCCATGTATGTGATATTGTAGCCAAATAGCCCACAGTGAGTGTACTAACACATATGTCAGCATGAGGTATCATACCAGACTGAAACTTCATGGTGATAGGATGTCTGCTGCCCTCACAGGTGGCCTGCCTTGTAGGTGCAATACATGAGTCCAGATGCTTGGTTTTACAAGTGAACTGTACCTGTTATGGGTCACATTAAAGGCTGGAAGAGGTGTGGGCTGTCATATTATGGTCCTAATTAGTATGTAACTGGAATACCTTGCATCTTAAGAGGGGTCTGTACACAATTTATATACACTGTATACTAGTAATGTGTCATGCATGACCTTACCTTAGGCCGTTTGTCCAGCACAATTTACTAGCCTCTGTCCAGATGTCTTGGCACTGACAAGTTGTGAGGTATGCTACAGTAATGTTGAATTCACATCAGATAGGCCCCAGTGGTGACCACTGTGATGCAATACAGTTAATCCCAGCACAAGTGAACATGCACAACAAGCAATATAGCTATGACATAAAGCAATATAGCTATTACTGATAGTTGTGTGCATGGTAAATTGCACACGTTTCACATGCCTGGGGTACTGCCAGGCAACAACAGAACAATTTCAAACTCACCAGCTTCAGTCTGCTGTCACATATACAGACCAGAGGGTCCTAGGTAGTTGTAAGAGGAGTTATTGCCAGCAGATGCACATGTGGCCTTGGAATAGGATGGATGAAGCATGTCTGCACATCTACAGTACTAACTGCAATAATACACAATGTCCTGTCCTCACCATAGATGTGCACCTCTGTGCATTAGAAAACCCCATCCAGAACTGCAATCGGACTTGACACATGCATGTAGATACAATACAGATACATGCATGTCTGATACATTAATGTACTAATCCCCACTGGGCCCTTACCTGCACGTTCCTCATCCAGTGTGTGTGTGTGTGCAATCCACCTCCACAATGCTTCCCTCAGCATCATGGCTTGTGCATTCAGCATGTGGCAGTGTGGTGAGGAGCTCCTCAGTGGGTGTCAGTGGAGGCTGGATGGCTGGGCCCAAACCTGTGGCTAGCCAGTCCCTCGCTACAGCACCATTGATGGGCATGGCATTTGAGGCTGGTGGCCTAATGCTGTACATGCTCATAAGTTCTGTTGTGCAGGCTGGCATCATTTACCCTGTGGACTACACTGTTCTACAGGGCAGTCCTCTCCCGCACATCTACTGCTCTCTGTCCACATGACAGGGCATAATATCCAATCACATATTGGGTGATGATGTCTGTTTCCCCAACAGAGAATGTTGGTAGGCGAGTACTCTGCATGTTACCTGGAAGACATAAACAGGAAAATGTCACAGGACCTCATACAGTTGTCAAAATGCACATCAACAGAGGATATTACTTGCAAATAATTCAAACTACACCATGACCCTCCAAGCTATCATGGCTATAGCAGCTTGCATTACATGCCTGTCCCTGAGCTATCTTATTGCCCCCAGTGTTGGCCACTTGATTGCATAATCCTCTATCCTTCATTCATTTCTGTGTAGAGGGTTGAAAGTGGTCATCTTCCATGTGGATGGTGTGTGTATGGTGGCAGGTCTGTGTTTGATTGTGGTGTGTGATGGAGCTCTGAGTACATACCTGAGTTCATGTAGGAGGCAGACACTGATGTTATTATGCACCATGGAGATATGCTGTTATTGCCATCAGGAGGCAATATGTACATGCTCACCATTGCTGAGGGGAGGAGTGTGGTTGATGTGCATATCTCCATGTACACCTGGGGTGGACAGGGTGGTGATATTCCCACCTAACCTCTGTGATGCAGGTTGCCTATATCCACAGCATGTGTGCATGAGGTGTTCTTTACCCCCAGTACAGGGTGAATTGTGTTGTTCCATCTGAGACTTATAACATATGTGGAGACACGGCTACAACTGTTCTTGGTGGTGATAAGAGACCTTGGGACACAGGTAGACAGTAGTCTCTCCTTTGTTAATCACATCTCCACAGTAGTCAGGAAATCCTTCTACATGGCACACCTCATCACAAAAGGTTTCTCATCCAGGAAAAAAGAGGTCATTGTTCCCCTCTACTCATCACTCATTAGACCCATTATAGAGTACAATGCCCCTTTTGGTATGTACCTCACAAGACATCTACAACAACTGAAAAGGCCACAGAAATACTTCACAAAGAGGATTACCAGCCTCAAACAGATGCCCTACGCAGACCAGCTTTACTGTGTCGCATATCGCCTACTCAGAGGCGATCTCTTCCTAACATACAAAGCTATGTCAAACCCAGAGCTGTTGGACGTGCTCCACTTAAATAAATCCCAATCCCTCTGAGCTACACGCTCTAGGGACCTAAACCTTGTCACCACAATAAGCAGAACATGCTGGAGGGATAGATTCCTGTCTCAGAGACTTCCCATACTCTGGAACAAACTACCTATCTATATCAAACAAAGCTCCTCATTAGCACTCTTGAAGAAAAATCTTGATGATTGGATGGGAGATAGGAAATTCACCTCGGGGATCACTTCTGTGGCTCTGCTTGACAGGGGCACCAGAAAATAATTTTCTTGGCAGGCAAAAGCCAGGGTACCATTTGGCTAGGCTTATATAGGCCCTAGGGCCAATAGCCTAGTACCTATCTATGAACCTATGAACCTATGGTGTGGATATGTCCAAGTCATAGTCATAGTCAGCCTTACAGGATGTCACCTGTGAACTTATCTGCTTGCTCACATATAGGTGGACTTGCTTTAAAGTTGCCTGCACCTATGTATCCCTTTACAGCCAATGTAGCAACCTATTATGTGGTTTGTGTATTGCTGCTATCCACTAAAGGGGATTACTCTACCTTGGTGGAGGCTGGATATACAGGTCAGGTACTGCTGTGTTCATATAGCTACAGTGGATATAAAGGGTACACACCCCTGATACACTGCCTCTTATTTATGCAATTGGAACATGACACCACAATAACTCATTTCATAACAATTCCCACCTGTAATATGACCTATAGCCTGTACAATTCAATTGAAAACATAACAATCTGGTCTGTGAAAACATATGGAAATAATACTCAGTAAAACAAGCCAGTTGAATGAGTGTGCACACCCTTAAACTTGTGTATGCACCTTTTGAGATGGTTACAGCATCAATCTGTCTTGGTCTGGACTCTAACATCAAGGCACATCTTCACTTGGCAATAGTACCTCATCTTCCTAGAAACACCTTTGATTGTATTTCAATGGAATTGGACAGGTTAGGGGTCACATTCAAGATGAGAAACATTATGAAATGATCTTCTGTGGTCTGATTGTCATACAGCACACAAACATGGCATTCCAACAGGGGTGTGTACACTTGTGATATCCACTATATATAGGTGTTGATATAGCCAGTAGTGGTAGGCATGGACAGAGGGTCATAACACAGGTGGGAACTTCTCTAATTAATACCTGATAATCATGCCTACTCTAGTACCCATATCAGTGTCAGGGCAATGCAACCACTGGTAGCTGTACACATATATGTCTGTTGTATGCACTGACACTGATATTACACACATGTGCAACATGCACAACCTATTTACCTGACTGCTTGAAATGCATTTGATTAGTTTTGTGCCTTCCAGCTAAACATATGCATACATACATGTGCTCAGGGGATACCTGGTATACATTTCTGTTGAATGTTAGTATGGCACACTGTATTTACAGTCTTGCTGCTCTATCATATTTCTCAACCTGCTACAACAGTACATCTGGACAATGGCACAAATAAATGGGTGTCAAAAGAGACATCAGTATTGATACTGTATTAATATAGCTGCACCATACATTAGTACGTTGATTGCACAGTAGGGTTTGACATCATTGCGATAACCTGGAAGATGTCCAACAGACATAAGTAGGCTATTATGTTACAATGCCATTGCTCACAGACCTGCCAATGGTTTGGATGACATAACGCAGGTATATGTGTATGTGACTACAGATATCGGTCACAAATGTGCTTATTGTCCAGCAGAACACTGTACAGTTGAATGTTATTACTTCAATATATCACATGCAATTCAACACACATGTCTGCAACAGTACTCTACTATACACACACCCTCTATAGATTTCTTAGCTTTACAAGACAAACGTGTCATACACATAATCACAGGTAACATGGGCATGGAAAACATCCCATTAACTGGCCTACCAGTGGCACAGTCACAACTATTTGACAGAGACCCCTGCGGTTGTCATATATGAGCTATCCTTTCCCAGGTGAGTCAGGCTCCTGAGCTGTGATTCCAACTCACAACCTCTCAGAGAATCACATCTGGACAATGCCTAAAATGATGACAGAATGTATAGGGACAGACTTTAAATATACCTGTTACAAACATAGGAAGTTTGTAGAATGATACATTTAGCATTACTGTGAATAATCTTAAGGATGTGGAGTGTTAAACTCAAGTGCTTGCCATTATCTGAGGACTGCAATCCTCATCTATTTGTCAGAAAAGTACAGATCTCAGGAGGAACAGTCAAAAATACATGATGGTAAAATGTGGACATTCTATGAAGATCTGTAATGTTGAGAGGTATGTCTGTGATATCTCCCACTGCAGAGAGGGCCAAATGTTATGGCCTTGCAACTGTTTAGCAGGACATTAGTAGAGCATGTCTTGTTGGGACATATACTGTTCCACTTACATTTTTTTCTTTCTTCTCTTTTCCACTTTATGTTTTAGTTATTTCTTTCTCTCTCTCTCTCTCTCTCTCTCTCTCCCTCTCTCTCTGTGGCCTCCTAGGATAGAGATGGTGTAAATAGGTGGCATAATAGCTTTTGTAGGTGATGCTCATGACCAGGTGATGACCAGTGGACCTATTGGGGTTCCCCACTTGCTAAATGCATGCAGCACAGCTGTGTAGTTCTTCCAATAGCCAATGTCATGGCAACACACTCATATAAATGAGTACTCCATGTGGGCATTGGCCCTTTCCCCTACTTGTGAGGAAGACATCCTGGAGTTGTGTGAGCTAATACCTCTAACAACAAGACTTGTGGAGACAAGCCAACTAAATGGTGTGGAAGGTTCAAGACTTAGGAGCAGAATATGAGCATTGCAGTTATATGTCTGGAATACTGCTAGTTTAACATGGTTTGTCTGCACATGCTACTTCTACATGGGTTTCAGTCTGACAAAGTTTTGTCTCTGATAGCTCTCAACTGTAGGCCATCCACATAATGGCCACAGGTTAGCCTGTTTTGTATGGGCTGTTACCCAGACAGGTATTGTACTTGGCAAATCAGTAGCATAGTCTGGTGATTGCACTATGTAAATGGTAACATCCATTTGTTTGACTGTATATCCCTCAGAAAAGATATGTTACAACAAAACATGTAACACCAGCAATTTTCTCAGTGTATAACAGCAATATTTCAAGTATGGACGTGTATTTGGGCCTCTGTCCACCAATTATGTCAGGCTTTGTCCAGATGTCATACAGTAGTAGGTGGATAGGTATACCGGTCTATCATTATTTACTGCTGTAATTTCTGCTGAGGGGAATGGCTGGGAAACATGTTGAAGTATGTTCATTCAAGATGTAGGTGTATAGAGAATGCTCTTAGATGGCGTTGTAACATATTTTATGTGGGGACAGTAACATGTTTTAAAACTAGGCTGTTAGAACATGTCAGGCATATTACTGATAAGAAATATGTCACTTTTATAGCTGTACATTTGAATAAATCACACCATGGGGAGAGTAGTGGGTCTGAAGGTACTGTTTCTGAAAACATCTGTTCCTCAGTATGATGAAACATTCATAAAAGGACAATTGTTATGTACAGACTCAATGTATTAATATTAACTGTGATATTTTATTCCGTAGGGGGTTAAATGATGAGTGTAATTGGAGGTTGTGTATTCAATTATGTAATAAGGTGTTAATTGCTTCTTGAGATTAAGACTGTATTTCTGGTGATGTTTACTTCTTGAAGGCTTTGGCCAATATATCAGAGTATAATAAACATGTATGAATTACTGGCTGGTTGTATTTTTCTTTGCTGTGTTCAGACATTTTATTTGTTTTGCTAAGAGATTGTTGTATATCTGGTCATTGTGTATGGCCTATCATGATTTTGTAGCAGTGTACTGTTCACTTATTTATTTGGACGGTGGGGGGTGGGGGGTGGGCAGATGAGTGTCATGCCTGCTTTTGTGTCCAACTTTGCATGCTGCCCCAGTTGTGGGTGGTCTATCTGCAACATATGTTTGTATGGGCAGTTTGGGACATGTATGCATATATATATATATATATATATATATATATATATATATATATATATATATATATACACACACACACACACACACACACACACACACACACACACACACACACACATATAAGTATGTATGTATGTCTATATATATATAGGTCCCAGGGTGGGTCCCAGACGTGCTGGGGCTCAGTGCCACATCCAGATGAGGTAGGAGAGGTGGGTCCGCTGGGACCAGCCTTCCCATACTTGCTATGGTGTTGCAGTTTTAGAACATATGTGGGTTAGTAATAGTCAACGCAATCCAGGATTAGTTATAACAGCATGCATAGATATCACCATTAACCCAAAACAACAGATTTGAAACAGTTGCATAGTAAAGAGAACACATACATATATGGAGCCACAGTGCCCATTACAATGGTATGCATGTTACATTGATAGCAACAGGCTACCAATGATAGTATTTCAACATGGAACATTAATAGAAAAACATTTCATTATTTGTTAAACAAAAGACATATGTCCCAACAGTAGGTTTGATGTAAAACATACCCATTGATTTGTGTGTTTAGATTACTGTTGCTGATATGGTGTGGGGGGAGGGGGAGAGATGTCAATTAACAACTTGTATATCTTTGCAGTACTCACAACTTTAATGATCATTGCTCTAATCATTACTCTACAGGTAGTATTACATTGTTTGTACACAGTGTATAATTCAACCGTCTTATAGCTACTTTCTACTTCTCTTACCTGGAAGACCTGTGGGAGGAATGTTTGTTAATACATATTCCCAAAATCCTAGTTAAAACTACACATACAGTTTATTATCACTCCCAGGATTCAAACCATGTCTGTGTCTGCTAAAGAGACAACAATTTGTGCTTTATCAGAGTGAGCAATTAAGAAACTGCTGTCTCTTCCTTCAGTGTTTTCTGTCTGTCTCTCTTGGTTGTACAATCTGACCTTGTAATTACAACATTCTTATACAGATATTCCTAGGCATTTTTTTTTATGTAGCACAGTATGGGAAACAGTGGTTAACACAACATTACTATTCAGATATCAGATCTTGGTGAATGCAACATGTCAAGCCATACAATACTAGAGAAAACACAACCAATCCAGGATTTAGACCTTTATTGCCAGGCAGTTACAGTTCTCTTACTTGGATGACCTGTGGGGGGAATGTTTGTTAACACTATCTCACTGTTTCTACTCATATTCACAAAATCCTAGTTGAAAGTATGCATACAGCTTACGACTACTCCCAGGATTCAAACCATGGCCGTGTCGGCTAAAAGTACAACAATTTGTATATCATCAGAGTGAATTGTTGAGAAACTGCTGTCTCTACCTTCAATGTTTTCTATCTAAGTCTCTCTTTGTTGTATAATCTGACCTTGTAATTACAACATTCTTATACAGATATTCTAGACATATTTTTATGTAGCACAGTGTTGGAAACAGTGGTTAACACAGCATTACTAGTCAGATATCAGATCTTAGTGAATGCAACATTTCATGCCATACACTACCAGAGTAAACACAACCAGTCCAGTATTTAGAACTTTATTGCCAGGCAGTTACAGTTTTATTTAAATGAGACCTATACGGGACTATAGCTGTCATATTGTCTGGTGTATTCAGTACAAACCATACAGATTTTGTATATTGCCAGGTGACATTTTACTCCTTTATATTTATTTGGTATGACTACTACAAGCAAGATTGTTACTCACCAGCCTCACAACTCAGCCTTTGCAACCTACTGGCATGGGCTTCCTGGTTCACAGCCCGCTCAGCTGGAGGTGTAATGAAAATAGAGAAACATTTAGGCATATCTATCCATCACATACACAGGCTGGACTTTGGTAAACAGTTATTGATATGAATACTTACATGCTGCTGGGATATCTCCCAGCAGTCTTGCTTCTTGGAACCACTGTTCCAAGAGCTCCCTCTTCCTCTGTTTCAAGTTGGCGTAGTGATTCTGGACCTGCTCACCAGTCCGAGTGATACTAGTGGCACTTTTGAGATCATGAGCGAGACTTTCCCAGGCTTCTGCTTTATATTGGGAGGCCTGGTACTGGTCCTGCAGCAGTCTCACATCTTGTTTTTTTCCCAGGAGTCCTACCATGACCTTGGACTCCTGTATGCCCCAGCACTGCACCCAAAACTGCATGCCCTCTCCAACACCTGCCATACTGCCTACAGTGGAGAGCTACAACCAGTTATGAGCTGTATTCCCACCTGTGCGCTTTAAATATGGCCAATTTCCCACCCTTTGCCATGATTGGATGGTTTTGAAAATGGTGAGCTAAGCTAAGCTATGGGCAAACCTGCTTAGCTATGGTTGGCATAGCTTAAAGGGGCAGGTTCAGCATTGCTTACCAATGGGCAAATACACTTAGCTGGGCTACTCATTGCTTAGTTTTCATATTTACACACTGCTTACACCCGGTCAACATTGCTGTGCAATGCTTAGGATTCTTATGTTTTATTTTATTAGACTACCACCTGTATGGGAGTGATTCATCATTCATTACATAATATAGATTTATTTACCTTCCCTGACATCCCCCAATGTGCTGTAATTACATTTATTTTTGTGTGACTATACTGCATGGGGCACTTGTGTTTATATGGGGGTCTCACTACTTTATTACACTGACACCTCACATTTGGGCCTAATACACTACTCTGGTTGAGAAATATAAGTTACTTCCTACATAAATATACAAATAAATTAAAATGTTCATGTTTACACATACAAAATGAAAAAGGCTTTGGTGAGGCTCAAACCATGAATGGATTTATGCAAGGCATATGCTCTAACCACCACACTATGGCACTTATGCTTAATCTGAATGTTATTATTGTGCCGTTTCAGCTGGGCTAAGCATAACTAAGCAACGGGCACACCCACGCAGCTACACTTAAACTTTATTGCATATGTGAAAAAAAAAAAAATTGTTGTGTTTTTTACTTCATACCCTTCAGAATATTCATACTAATGCTAAACCTGTTATTCTATCAACTTTCTGGCTTTGTAGGGATGATGTTTCCTTATGGGTTTGTCCAGATTCCTTACTCTGACAGGTTGGGGAGGTGTGCACTATGTGCCTCATACCCTGCTGAAAATTAATGCATATGCTAAACCTGTTATTCTATCAACTTTCTGGCTTTGTAGGGACACGTGTCCCTTATGCATTTATCCAGATTTCTTACCCTGATGGGTTGTGGGTGTTATGAGCATTCTCACTTTATTTAAATTGCCGTATGGCAATTCTGATGTGCAGGGGTCATGTGTATTGTGAGAGCACTGCTCTCAGACACACCCTCTGCACTTGTACACAGAACTCTGTCCGTTTTAAAGCACAGCAGCATGCCTTCATGAATATGTATGGTTCACTGCTGTACTGCACGGGAATGGCCTCTTCCATGCAGGTGAATCTGGGGGGTCTGTCTTTTAACCTAATCAGCCCCCACACTTCCTCTGAGCTTATTCCTTGCTTTTAACCCTTGTCTCCCCATTCTGCCAAACTCTTAATCCTTTCTCTCTGGCTTAGACCCTACTTTTGACACATTTGCTTCTGTACATCCATTGCCAGCTTTATTCCCTCAAAGTCCCTTGGACAAATATGCCTTTATAATAAAAAACACCAAATGCAGCTTCAGCACAAAGGAATATTACACACTTTATTATGGCACCCCGGCTTATCACCTCCTGGGAATAATTTTATTATCACAAACTGCTCCCTTTTATATACACAAATAAAGGTACCACATTCCCACAATTAAACAATCATTCACTCGATCAATAAACTTTGATGTTCAATAAACATTTGCATGCAGAATATTGTTGATATCATACTCATATTATACATACATACATACATAATATTTTATACATTTCCAACTCAATAAAACTTTTTATACAAAATGTTTAAATACTTAATTACAAGGTTATATTACTATCTAAATTCATTCCCATGGGTTAAAGTGTCCTATAATTAATAATTAATATTATTAGAGTATTGGTATATGGTTAGTGATGATTTGTTGATAGGACATTTATTCTCCAAGCACATAACTTTCTCATATGGCAGGTATAATAATCTGAAAGAACTGCTGAATAGTGATGAGATGGTAACAGAGACCTGGATCAAGGCAGCAGAAAGCACCTCTGCACTACCAGATTATAACTTATTCTACACCTTTCGGCCCCAGAACTTGGTCTGAAGCACCAAAGACACTGGTGTTTCCATATTCATAAAGGATGCACACACCTCCAGACTGGTAGCTCAACATAACACATCAGAGATACTTCAGGTGCAGCTAACATTGGGTAAGACAGCAATTCAGGTCATGCTCTGCTGTAGGTCCCCAGCCATGTCCCAAGACTCACACTCTACATTCCTAAGCACCCTGAAGAATATTAGGGTCCACCCTAACACTTTCATACTGCGCGACTTCAACTATCCCTCCATTAACTGAGAAAACTACTCATGTACCAATACACTTGCATTTCCTGGAATTCACTAATTCCAATGCTCTGGACCAGCTCATTCTTACCCCCACTAGAGGTAGCAACATCCTTGACCTGGTCATTACCAACATGAGCAACCTTTGCTCTACACCAGGACTCAACACCTCCCTGGTTAGATCCGAGCACAAACTAATCACCTTGGAAATCTACACCCCTCCCACCTCCACGCAAAGCTAACCACCATGAAAAACTACTCCAAAGCTAACTTTGGGCTCCTAAAAACAGAGGTGACTAACTTCACGGCATCCATCCAAATGGAGAATAGTTGCATGACCACCAACTCATACACCAATGCACTGTACGAACATGCACACAAATGCATGGATCTCACTTTACCCAACAGAACCAAGACGCTCTTCTCCAAAAAAAGAAGGCCAATCTGGTGGTCCCCCGCCATAAACAAACTCTACAACAGAAGAAGGAAGCTGATAGGGAATAAGGTGAAGTCCCAAGACTGAAAAAACTCCCTTATCAGCCTCAACAAAATGTTGAGATCCTTCATCAAATCCTCTAAAGCTAGCTATAAAAACAGAATTGCAGCAGATAGGAAAGACAACCACAAGGCCTTCTTTAGTTATGTAAAGAATCTCTACAGCAATACCCAGATTTTCTCTGAGCTACTGCACAATGGTACCTCCTATACCGAGCCAACAGATATAGCCAATATACTGGCTGACAGGTTCAGTGCCAACTTTGCCCCTCTCCCACCCAAAGGACTAATTACAATACCAGTAGATTGCCAGGCACCCAGTATTACTGCTGCACAGGTTAAAACAGCACTGTCCAAGGCCAAAAATACAGCATCTATGGGACATGACAATATCCCTGCCTGTGTTCTACATGAACTGCATTGTGAACTGGCAGCTCACCTGTGTGCCCTGTTCAATAACAGCCTCATCTCACGCTTTGCCCCTACTGAATGGTGCACTGCTACAGTCATCCCTCTCCACAAAGGAGGAGCAACTACACATCCTGGGAACTATCACCCCATTAGCCTGACAAGTCTGATATGCAAAACTATGGAACACATCATCATGGACGTAATAAACAAGGATATAGGGAATCTCCAAACTCTGGATCCCACACAGTTTGGTTTTGTGAAAGGTAGATCATGCCTGCTCAACTTTGTGGACTTCTTTGAGTCAGTCACCAGAGCTGTGAATGATGGCAAGGTTGTTCATACAGCCTACCTTGATCTGGCCAAGGCCTTTGATACCAATCTCCACACAGGAATCATAGCAAAACCTCAGTAAGCTGGGCATCAACCCCTATATCACTAAGTGGGTTGCAAACTGGCTCACAAATAGAACCCACAGTGTGAAAGTAGCTGACTACAAGTCAGACTGCTGACCAGTCACAAGTGGAGTCCCACAGGGATCGGTCCTTGGTCTTCTCCTGTTTGGTATCTACTTCTCAGAAGTCCAGGCCAACACAAAGGGAATCTGGTTATCAGAGTTCGCAAACACTTGCAAGTTGGGAGTCATTATTAACTCCCCAATTGATGCTGACATCCTACAGAAAGGACTCACTGAGGCCAATGACTGGTATCAGGACCATGGCCTTAAACTCAATGCCAAAAAAATGTGTTATCATCCCCTTTGGGAAAAACCCATTTCCCATGAATTACCACATCGATGGTAGCCCACTGAACACAGAAGGCGTTATAAGAGATCTGGGAGCACAGGTTGACAGCAACCTTTCTTTTCAACAACACATTGCCACTGTGGTCAGAAAGTCCTTCTATGTGGCACATCTCATTACTAAGGGTTTTGCATCCAGGAAAAAAGAGGTCATTGTCTCCCTCTGCTCTTCCCTCAATAGGCCATTCATTGAGTACAATGCCCCATTTGGCATGTACTTCATTAGACATCTGCAATAACTGGAGAGGGTGCAAAAGTATCTCGCAAAGAGGATCCTAGGCCTTAAATACTTGTCCTATACGGACAGACTCAAAAAACTCCAACTATTCTCTGTCTCATATCACCTACTTAGAGGCAATCTCTGCTTGACTTACAAAGCCATGTCTGACCCAGTTCTGTTAGAAATGCTACATCTAAAGAAATCCCAATCCCTCCACACCACACGCTCCAGAGATCCCACCTCATTACCACAATTAACAGAAAGGGCTGGAGGGACAGGTTCATAACCCAGAGCCTGCCCATGGTATGGAATAGACTTCCCATACATGTCAACCATAGCACCTCACTAGCCCTCTTCAAGAGAAATCTTGATGAGTGGGTGGGAAATAGAAAATTCACCCTGGGGATCACTCCAGTGACTTTACTCGACAGAGGCACTGGGAACTAAGGTCGGGTTTCACAATGCTAGGGTAATTCTATGGGCTAGACTTGTAAAGGCTCCAGGGCCATTAGCCTAGTACACACTTATGAACCTATATACCACACACACACACACACACACACACACACACACACACACACACACACACACACACACACACACACACACACACACACGCACACACACATGTGTGCGCGTGTGTGTATGTATATATATATATATATATATATATGTGTGTGTGTGTGTGTGTGTCTATAGATATATATATATGTATATATACACACACACACACACACACACACACACACACACACACACACACACACACACACACACATCCCAGTAGTCAACCTCCCCAAATAAGGTCTCAGCCTCAAATACTTCATTTATAAAGCCATAGGAGAATTTAAACTAGTTGAAATGTATATATGTGTAAATAGCAGGAGAACCCAAACCTGCTTCTAATGGTAACATCCCTTTCAAGCCCATAACAATGCTACATTTACTCCTTCAGTCTTTAAAGACTAATAATAATAAACTTAACTTGATATTTCTCCAACCATTTCCATCTTTCTGCTTCCTACCCCTTTTCCCTCTGCTCAAATCCACTGATTTGCTTTAGTATAAGGTATCAACGAATCATGGTCAAAACCCAACCCAGTGAGCAAACTAAAATGAAAATACTTGCTGCTTATTTATTTTTGATGTATTCCTGCTTTTTTGTGTGCAGTCTTTAGACCAATGTTTTTACCTATTAGGCAAATATAAAATAAAAGAAATAAAAAATTAAATATTAGTAATTATATAAAAATGGTAAACATTAGGTGGGATTCAATTAAAAATATGCTAATAGACAAAAATACTTTCTATCAGAACCAAGCAATTCAAAATTATTAAAAGAAAAAGAGAATAATAGTAATAAATAAATAAAGTAAATAAATAATAAATAGAAAAAATAGTTTTTATTTTATAAATATTTGTTTATCATGACACTGCACTGATCAGTATTTACCAATTTCAGGCAAAGCCTGAGTGTACTACAAAACATTTCACAATTAAAATAATACAGACTAGTAGTTATATTAACTTAGATATGGAATTATTGCACCTCTTCATAATTACTAATCAGCAACTAATATTATTTCCAATACTGTATATTACAAAGGGACAACAACAGTGTATATTTCTGTCTCCCTCCATGACACTTCTCAAAATTTGATTTATTTATTTTATTTTAATTTACATTTGGTTGCCGGGTTAGTCTGACTGGGCCAGTGACCCCTTTACAGCAGAGACCTGGGGGGGAAAGACCCAAAAGGATAAACAGGTAAACAGAAGAAGTAAATAAAATGATAAACTTAAACAGAAAAGTAATAAAAATAAACATTGTACAATAATGAAATCAAACCATGTTATATGCATAAATCAGTATATATATATATATATATATATATATATATATATATATATATATATATATATATATATACATATACAGGAAGGTTTAGGCAGAGTAAAGGTAAGATATAGCAGAAGAGAGCAAAATGGAGACAGAAATTATCCAGGGGTAATACAGGAACAGAGCCAATTGCTAACTAGATGATCTTTAAGAAGGAGTTTGAATTTAGAGGTGGAAGGGGTATTAAGAATGACTTGAGGAGTGCGGTTCCACATTTTTGCTACTTGGTATGAAAATAAGGATTTACCAAAAGAGTTATTGGCTTTCATAACATGTAATAACAGTTTATTAGAGGAGTGGAGGGAGCGAGGAGTGTTGTAAGGATGTACTAGATCTATTAAAGCGGGGCAGGCATTAGGTTGGTATAGGATGCTGTGGATAATATCTAGTTGGTTGACTGTTAGTAAGTTTGGAAGTTCAAGCCAGTGTAGTTGTTTCAAGGCAGTACAGTGGTGGATTCTATTATGTAGGCGGCAGCAAAACAAATGATTTTATGGTAGCATGTTTCAAGTTTAGCTAGGTTAGTTTTCTTCATACTTGAAAAAATGGGTGAGGCATATAGTAGTGTGGAGAGGACGTGTGTTCTGGCAAGTGCTTGTCTACCTGAAGTGATAAATGTTCTGGACCTATATAGACATCCAAGTTTAATATGTACTTTTTTAATGGAGGGGGCAATGTGTTTATCATATTTCAGGCCAGAATCTATTGTGATATCAAATAACTTAGTGCTATCAACTGGTTCAGTTATAGTTCCATTGGATGAGAGTATGTCTATTGATGAAGGGAGATTTGGGAGTTTGTTATTTGAAGATATCATAAGCTTAGTCTTATTTGGGTTAAGTATGAGTTGTCTTTTTTAGGAAAAGTTCTATGTCCAAGAAAGCAGATTGAGTCATGGATAGAAGGTCTGGTAGAGATGGGGCTACACAGATAACAGTGGAATCATCTGCATACTATATAATTGTGGCATTGGGAGTGGTGGAGCTAAGATTGTTAGTAAAGATGGAGAAAAGTAGTGGGCCGAGAATAGAGCCCTGTGGGACGCCTATGGTGATGGGTAAAGGAGTAGAAATTTCATTGTCCCATATCACTGATTGTTGTTGGTTGGATAAGTAGCTGTGGAACCAGGATATGGAATCTAGAGAGAGCTTGATATAGTCCAAGTCAAATAGTAGTTTATGATGTAATACAGTGTCAAATGTTTTTCACATATCTAAGAAAATGGAGGAAACAAATTGATTACTATTTTATGGTGACTGTTTGTATTTGTGAAACTTAAGAAGGCTGTGGTGGTATTGTGTTTAGGTCTAAAACCATGTTGAGAATTGGAGATTAGGTTATTCTGTATGAGGTGGGACAGTAGTTGAGAGTATATACATTTTTCTAGTATTTTGCTAAGATGGGAGAGTATGGCAATGGGTCTATAATTGGGATAACTCAGTGGATTGACCACTTTTGTGTAGAAATATATGGGAAATTTTCCAGAGTTTAGGTACATAATGTTCAATGATTGAGCGATTTATTAGTATAGAGATAAAATGCCATGTAATCTAAAAGTAAATATGAAAATCGAAGTCAAATGACAAACAGAGATTTCTGTCTCCGTCCATGACACTTCTCAAAATGCCATTCAGTACCATGTAATTATCTTAGTTATGAAAATCTGAATGTAAATATGAAAATCTGAAGTCATGTGACAAGCAGTGATTAATATCTCCAAAGTAGGAGATCTAAGATTGATCAACACTCTTACTGTAATTTTAATGCTTAAATATTGTTTTTTCTTCTGCTATATATTATTATCTGGTAAGTCTCTCAGTTAAAGAAGCCAGTCTCAAAAATGTCAGAATGTCTTAACTACCTATGGGTGTTAGATGGTATTATATAAAAGGCATTATAGGTATCAGTGGGTTAAATATGTTTCTTTGGCCAGTCTAATCTACCTAGGCATCTGGAGAGAATGAAGTAACTAGGTTATGCTTACTGTCTATGCACTGTTATTACCCAGCATAAATGCCAGCTGAAAAATGCATTTAACATATAACATAGGACTAGATCTTTTAGATCCTATCAGTAAATATAAACTCTAATAAAAAATAACCCATATTCTCCAAGACACACCAAAACCACCTCAGCACACAGCTTACATAAATCCAATGCTCATACAGTTAACCAAATGCCCATGCCTGCTGTAACCACATCAGCACTTATTCTTGCAATGAATCATAAAGATAAAAATACAGTTTTCTTTAAACAGGCATAACCAGCAGTTGAACTGCATAAAATTACAAAACATTTCTAATTATCAGTGACTACAATGTAAAACATAGAGGCTCTAAATCACCACAATGGGAAAGGATGGGGAAGCGATCAGTTGTCTCAGAAACAATAGTATTAGAGCTTTCACTAAATCCGTGTAGGTCTTTAAATGCCTAAAATAGGAGTATGATCTTACTGTTCTTCAGCTTGTTAAATAAAAATTTTCTGGCAGCCAACTTTGGAAGGAATATATTGAGATATGGTGGAGCTCTCTTCATATGTTCGTCAAAATCAAAATCTCTTATGTTGTGCAGTAGTTTGTCTTCTTCAAGAATGATGCCTAAATTTCAACAGTCATCATTTACTTCAGTGATTGTCCACATAAAATGTGTCATTCTAGTAGGAGCAAGATTATTACAGCCTGAGAGAAAATGCCAGCCAGACATTCCTGCTACACCAGGGATGAATTGTACCTATCATTTAAGAATATTCACACTGGCAAAAATATTGTCTACCACATATTCCTTTTTTCATCAAGGCAAAAGTACTAGACATTCTGCACTGACAAATTCCAATCTGCTAGGTGTTAGAGTTCTCTGACTTGAGATAAAAAAGTTTAGAGGAAGAATTTCTGAACTGAAAACGTTCCTTAATCTGGAGAATATGAACATCTCTTTATCTACTGAACCTGGTTTTAATCTAAGGAAATGTTCCTTCTATTCTGGGGTCACCACCTACTACTCATTTAAGACTGAGCATCAGAAGAAATATATTCCTGTTTATTAGGGATCTCATACCTATGCATTTCATCTCAAATGACATCAACTTTTATTTAGTATTACTCGAAATCACTAAGAAAGGAAAATCATGAAATTGTACTTTATTCATAATTCCAGGTTGCCCTCTATGTCCCAAACTGGCAATTATAAGTTCCCTTTTAAGTTCTCAGATGAACATATCAAATTCAGAAACATGCTCTCCCAGCTGAAAGGCCCACAAATCCCATTATTTATCACTATGCAGTAATTATTAAATTATCATCTGATTCAGCTATAAATCCAACACATGTTATGCCTGGGAATTTCTTATAATCAATAACTTAAGATTCCTGGGCTATACTGTTACTCTACCTATTACAGCTCAAACCTCCCAGAGTTTTCTCAAATCACTCAAGTCTTCCGCTGAGCTTTAAATGTACTCTCTTCCCTAACTAAAAACATTTTGCCATCATTTTCTCCCTTATGACCAACATTCTCTAGTCCCTGTAATCCATCTGCATTCAAGTACTTCAGCAAAACTACATTATTAGATTATATTAACCTTTTTGGAAACAAAAAACAGAAATAAATATTACAATCACACTAAATGCCTGAATATAGGAGCTGTAGCCATAAACAAAGAATTATTAAACCACCTTATAGAAAAATTCCCCTTCCTTCATAAACAAAACAATAAAAACACTAGATATCCAAGCTTGTGGCATAGTGCAATCAGTGATATGCAAATCCTGTCACATCTCTCCTCATAAATCAAAACTTTATCACATTAATAAGGAATTGATGAATACTATGAGAAAAAGCCAAGGCTGTCTGTGAGCAACAGACAGCCATCAAAACTGAAGACAACCATAAAACCTTTTCAGCTATGTTTGTAAAATCTGCAATAACACCTGGTCATATTCTAAACTTATTCTAAATGGTACTACACATACACACACACTGACCCAGAGTCCATTGTCAACATATAAGAAGCTCTGCTTTAATTTCAGTCTACCTACTATACACTTGAGCCTCCACTAGTTCCGCCCAATACCTGTGGCATCAATATTAACCAAGTCTTAATCTTGTTCTCCAAAACAAAAAATAGTACCATTATGAGGCTAGAGGATGTTAATTTCAAGTTGCTTACCATAAAGCTTAAAGGGCCACCTAGATTAACTTCTCCTAAACATCTTCATATCTTCATAAGATATATACATGAAAAAGAGAAAATGCCATAATCATCCTCCCCCATAAGGGCACACTGGTCTCACTGGAATTACTTCTAAAGCCACAGAGCAAATTAATATAGAACTTGTATTAGAGGCATGCAATATATTCAGATACTAGATGCTTAGCAGTTGATCTTTTTCAAGAGTAGATAGTCCTTTTTTTAATCCTGTCCCTTTCTGTAACAATGACATCATTGCACTGCAGAGTTTAATAATGGACTGACAGCTACTGCACAGGATCTAGTCTATATTGTTGTCAGTTATATGTTCCAGCTTTATTTCTTCTACTATATTTGGTACTACATTTTTATTTATGTATTTTAAATTTATTCCATGTTTTAGTTGAAATTATCAGGCTGTACTGTTGGTTATTGGACTGTAAATATGTTTTTTCTTTTTTTGTTATACATTTATCCTTAGTGGCAACTTCATTTATTACTGTGCTGTCTTGTTTATGACATACTTAGATAAAATATATATATATATATATATATATATATATATATATATATATATATATATATATATATATATATATATATATATATATATATATATATATATATATATATATATATATATATATATATATATATATATATATATATATATATATATATACTGTTTTAATACTGCTTATAAATATGCAACCCCTGTATACTTTTTGTTTTTCTTCTTCTTTAGATGCATTCCTTAAGTTCTAATATTCCTGTGTTCCATTGTTTCCTAATTTCCTATAATTTGCTTCTCGCTTTTAGGATTTGTCTCTTTGTGTTTGTTCCCCCCATCAGTAGTCAATGCAGATTATTATGTGAGCTCCTTGGACATATGTGCTATATCTCTATGCTGCAAGCTTGCATTGCTGTAGTATTCATGTGCTAATAAGTTTGATTTCCACATTAATATGGAAGTCTGTTTAAAATGCTTACTTGTATTTTTTTTTACAAACCTTTCTAAGTAAACTCCTTGGGCAGGATTCACAAAGCCTCTGTGTAAGAGTTATAACTCATACACGGAGGCTGCAGTTAAACGGAGTGATGTCAGCATGCTCTGCATATTCATGAGAGCATGCTGAATCACACTTAAGGCCAACACGGTCTGTATAAGACAGTAGGAGGCGTGTCTGTAGGCCGAGCCCTGTAAGCGAACACGCCCCCAGAAGAGGAAAAGTTCCCAAAGTAAACACCCACGACAGAGTCCACGGAAATGTGAATAAACAGAATACAACACATGCTCCCACAGACTATGAACAGAAAACATATATATAAACATGTTATATATTTTTTTTAAATTGTAAAAATGTTTAACCGTGAGTGTGCTTGTTTGCGCGGGCATGCCCGTAGCGCAGCTACAGTTAGCAGTCAGTGGGAAAGCATATAAGAACTAAATATGCAAAATAAGCCAGGAAGCAATAGCGTAGCGGTAGAGATGTTGGCTGAAGAGCAGGCATTCATGGTTCGAGCCCCCACAACACCAATTTTTTATTTTTAGCAAAATAAGCAGGAAACAATCACTGACAAATATGTACACATAAAACCACATTTTATGTAAAATGTAATGAAATAGCCCATTTATATTGAAGAAACGTGAGGTAACAAAAGAATAAAAAATGCCAGATGTGCCCATAGCTGAGCTACAGTTTAACAGAGTGAGTGCATCTGCCCGTAGATGAGCAGTGGTTTAACTGGTGCAAAATGAGTGCCCACAGCTGAGCAGTGGTTTAACACGCTAAATCTATGTGCCCCTAACTGAGCTGAGCGTAATATGCATGCCGATAGCCAAATGAGGCTTAAAGCAGCGTACCCCGTTTGCGCGGAGCTGCGCACCGCGCAAACAAGCTAACTGACGGGCAACATTGAGCAAGCCGTATCAAAACTGCCTTTACACAGACACACCCCTCAGCATGTCTAGACAGTCATGAAAAATAAAAAGCAGTGGCCAGGTTCGAACCCAGGATACTATACACCATAGTCAAGGTACTGAACCACTAAGCCATGACAGCAGTACCTATAAATGCAATAATAGCTAATATATAGGAATGAACACAAACTGGAGCATGACAATGCAGGTTTACTGAAGTTGATACAATTCCAAAATGGCCAATCACAGATATGTGCGGGAAAAACGGCCTATATAAGCCCCATAGGCGGGAATACACAGCATAAACGATTGTAGAACTGACCTGCAGGCAGAATGACAGGAGTAGGAGAGGGTAGTTGCTTTTGAGCACAGAGGTGGGGCGTTGAGGAGTCCAGGTACATGGTCTGGCTCCTAGTCCATAATCATGAGGCCCAACTCATGCAGAACCAGGTCCTCTGGGGAGCATACAGGGCCGAGGCGTGGGACCGGTTGGCTCATGATCTCACCAGTGCCACAGGGATTCCAAGGACTGGTGAGCAGGTCCGTCACCACCATGCAGACCTGAAGAGACGCAAGCAGTACCAACTGAACCTTTGGATCCAGGAGGCCCGGCAAACACCCAATGCCCCACTACTGAGTAAGTTACATTTAATTATGTATGTAAGAAATTAAACTAGCTGATATTATGAAGATGTGTATTCTAATATTACTTCATTTATATTACAGCTGCAGGTGTCCGTTCTGCGAACCGCAGAGCCTATGGCGATAGGCTGGTACGGTTGTGCCACCAGGCAGGTCAGTAATCCACTACCAGTAACTGTAAAGAAATATAAAAGTATGACAGTCAGCAAAAGAGTGCAGTGTAGTCACTAAGGAATAAAATGTGCAAGTAACAGTGTGAAAGTGTCTGCAAGTATTGCTTGATTACAAAAGTGTGTTTCAGCCTGTAAGTTAAACCGAAAAATGAAACTGTCTGACATATATTCTGAAATAAAAATGCCCTACCCATAAGAAAATAGTACACAACCTGCAGCAGGCTGAAAAGTATAGCTGCAGAAGATGATGAAATCACATGTGTGAAATATATCCCTGTTGAAATACTGAAACATGACAGAAGTGAGACTGCTGGAAAGGATTGCAATAACTACAGGTAAAACATGTCAATAAAGCCTAGAAGTAAGTACCATCCTGAATAGTAAAATGAAAGCAAGTGAGAGAGTGTGAGAAAGTGTCATGAATCCAGCAATACAGTAGCAATAACCCCTGAATAAAGTATACTGCAGTCAAGACAGAATTAAATGCATGTGAGAATCAAAACCAAACAGCGAAATCTGTTCAAAGTGTTGCTGCATCTGGAATGTGTATCCCAAAATCTGGATATGTTGCTCTCAGTCTGCAATATGCAGATAGGATGATTGTCTGATATACCAAACATCCACACTTGTCTACAGCTATATAAAGCAAATGTAGCAGGATGATTTTGCTGAACAAAGCTAGATATGAATGTGTATGAAGAACAATAAAATGTATATTGATGTTGCAGTAACAGTCCTATCACCAAGTTGAAATAGTTATCATATAGGAAACTGTAGTTAGAACAGTAGTGTGTATATATCTGTAGCTATTAGAAATGTACAGCATATGTATTGGTATTTGAAGGTGTTAATATTATTTTCTTCACCCCACCCTATAACCACATATAACCCATTCCACGTGAAAATGGTATGTGCAATCACAATTAACACCCCTGGACATTTGTCCTGTTGGGTCATATATATTTGCATGTCCGTTGATGCAGCTGCCCTGTTCATACATCCAAACCTGATGGCCTGTTGCCATCAATTAGCCCTGCATGTTGTTGGACTGTGTATTTCTGTTCAAATTATGCATGTGTTTTGCATGCTGTTCAATGGTGTGAATATCTGGGTGTTTGGTTAATGGGAATACTAATGCATGCTGTTACAACTAATTGTGAATGGCATTATATGTCACTAACCCAAACTGTCATGACATAATGCAAAACATAGGACGACAGGAAAGGCGGGTTCCAGCAGACCCACCTCTCCCACCTCAGCTGGCAAGTGCACCTGGCACTAGTGCCGAGTCCGGACCCTCCTCCGGTGGCCCTGTGCCACCTGCAGGTGGAAGCGCTGCAGGGGATGGGGCTCACCCCCCCCCTCTGCAAGTGTGGCCGGAGGAGAACCACCACTCACCCTCCGTAGCGTCTGGACTGTGGTGCGTAGGGAGATTCGGGACTCTGTTCTCGAGCCCCTACTCCAGCTTGAGGCACGGGTGGCCCAACTAATGGGCATGCCTGTTGCCCGGCCTACACAGTCCCCAGCACAGCCCCGTCCTGGGCAGTGAAGGAACAGTGGCAACTGCCTATGGGTGGGGATATCAGTTCCACTGTTGCCATCTGTCCAAACCTCCGTCCCCGTCAATTGTGTAACCCCCCCACATGTGTCATACACCGCCCCTGTATGTGTCTTGTTTGTCTTGTCTGTTTACCTACCCAACCTACCTCCCCAGCTGTACTGACTTCCTTCACCTGACATACCACTCTCACCTGAAAAAAAAAAAAAAAAGGGCACTCTGTACCCACAAAAAAATTACGCCTCATACATAGCTTCCCATTCCGCACACATGTCTGCTGGATATGGAATCTATCAATTACAATTGGCTGTACAAGTATTATTGTTGTCCTGACACCTCTCTCAGGGGTGGAAGGTTTCAAATGTCACACCAAATTACATACATATGCACAGCTGTTGCTGATGAAGAAATGGGCAGCTATGGGCCTTACATACATCCCTCCTGCAAATCCCAAGCTTGTTTCCCTACTGTCTTACCCTCTTTGTGACCCCTTTTTCACCACTTTCCTGTCTCCCCATTTTCTTTTCTTTCAAAGAAAATAGCTGGTGTGCCAGAGTAAGCACCATTAAGCGGTTGTAAGCGGGTGTGCGCTTGTGTGCGTGGAGCTAACCACCAGTGCGCATGCGTGAGCTCCACGCAAACCAGCGCTAACCCGGTTACAACTGCTTAAAAGTGCCTTAGTCACTTTGATTGACAGGTCCTGTACTCAGTTCAAAAGCAAAATAAAATCCCACTGTCAGTCCCGAACCCAGGACCTTGGAAACACTAGTCTGTATGACCTACCACTAAGCCATGACTCTTATACAAGAAAATTGTGCTAAAATAAATATAACATGTAATAGTAGGGATGAATGTAAAGGGAATATAGGATGTGTAGTACACAAAGCATGCCATTTAGAATTACTGTCAAAACTACTGGATTTCCATAATAGTAGTGTGTGAACAGAAACAGCCATGCTAGTTGGTAGCTTGTAGATAATAATGTCAGTTAAAGTACATATATAAATGTATGTATATGTACATATATATACATATATATATATATATATATATATATATATATATATATATATATATATATATATATATATATATATATATATATATATATATATATATATATAGTTGTAGGAGTCATTGTGCATGCACACTTGCTACAGGGAACATGAGAGAGGAATGGAGAAATGTGAATTTACAACACAGCCTGAATCATGAGAGAGATATTAACCTTTACACTCACAGAACACTGTCCACAGCATACCAGCATGGTCCCCGCCCTCACAATCTGAAAGGGCAATGCCTATCCCACATACCAATTTATAGCACTGACCTGAAATCACAGTGAGAACTGCAATCAGTACACAACTGGCTGTATGCAATTAGCAAATGCTGGCTTACAATTGGTGCAGAGGCCATCACATGGACCTATGCAGATACCTACAAAAGCATCCAGTGCTAACACTCCACACATGCAATACATTCATTGCACTGTCTGGAAGCAGACAGAGGGAGAGCGAGAAGTGAGAGAGAGAGAGAAAAAAAAAAAAAAAAATTATACACTGTGACTCTGTCACCCGAAGCTGTCAGCACTGACAGTAGCAGCAGCAAGCAGAAGCAGTGGTAACGCAATCAGCTGCGACAAACACAGGTAATGCAAAGTAGCAGGTTAATAGTGTGCATACTGTGAACCCTCCAAATGTGTCATAGGTCTGTATCCATAGGTATGTCCATGTGATATGTTGTGTGTACGTAGTTCCACCAAAAGGGGATGACCATACATTACATGTCAATCAGTCTTAGGCCATGATCCTGGCAGCAGTTGTCTGTGTGTTGCCCCAGCAATGGCTGTAGTGACTGCTTTGAAAGGTCAGCCAGGTTCAAAAGGCAGGATCAGCCTATCACAAGGGCACACTGGCTGGGAACAAGTGTCTGCAGGTACCCGATATCACTGCATATGCATCCCATACTGCATAATTCCATAGCTTAGCAGACCAGGGCCGTTATGCATATGATGTGGTAATTCCCAGGGTCAGTCAAGGTGCCCCCTTAGTGGTGTGGGACCACTGTTGCTGTATGCCACTGTCCAGGTACATATCCTGTAGTATGGCCAAGATAAATTATCAGTGTTATATGCGGTTGTATGTCCTATCGGAGTGCAGGTAGCACACATCCAGGGATACCATGAGGTGACAGTGACGCTGTATGTTCTTCTCTGCTGAGGGTGGCCCTCACCTGGACATGTGAGATGATAGGGAGGTTACATCCAGCTGTGATAAATATTTCAACTGGTGGGGGAGAAGGAGGGGGGATAAGTGCATCGAACATGTCTGCAAGATTGTTGCCAATATCCGTGTGTTTGGTGAATGTTAAGTAGGTGTGTATTAACACAGAGCATATCTGAGGCATGTGGTCCATATGTGTAACATAACTGAAGAAGGCCTTGTGGTCATCCATAGTGTTTGTGTCCATTTCCCTCCCAGAGTAGGCCGTGGCCATTGTTATGACGGACCGTAGCGTGGTACCAGTGCTGACCACAGATGCCTTCCCTTAATGTGAATGTGCTCTGTCCTGCAGTAGCCTTATGCTATTGTTATACAATCTGCCTCTGTCTGGGGTCCACCGGACAGGATGCCTAACCTTTGTGCATAGTGTCTGGGTTAGAAATGTGTGTGCAAGTTCCATGCAATCTGTGGCATGTCCATGGTAAGCATTTGCAAAGGGGTCAGCAGTGTGGCTTGTGGCTTCCACTGGCCCAGTGTGCTGCATGGATACCATCTCAGTCCCAGCAAGTGAATAACTGTCTAATCACATACATATCAAAGTAGTCTACTGTGCTGGTGGTGGTGGTGGGCTATGTATATCCAGGCCGAGTAACTTCTGTCCACATCACAGTAGTGGACGGTGTCCCACATACAATACCTTGGGATGAACCCCCAGAGTGAGGTTGTGCATTGCACCTGTCAGTGTGTGCTGACCGATGGGGCATGCTACTATGTTGTGTGGAATGTGGCAGGTATTGTTGCACAGGTGTTGGCTGAGCACTGATATCTGGCCATGTACCTGTGTATCCACCACGACACACACATGCAACATATGGGAGTAGTAGTATATCACTACACATGAGTATCATGTATAGTATGTGTGCCATATATTGCTGACATGGTCTGCTGATATCCTGTTTGTGTTCTCTTCCAGGGAGATGGCGCATCAGCATAACCCCGCCTACTCTGTGGTGAAAGACGAGGAGATCCACCAGAGCCTGGTGCGGGAGTATGACATCCTGTTTTCCCGCACCAGTCAGAATCAGCAGGAGAGGGCTGCACTGTGGCAAGACCTTGTCCGTAGGGTAAATTATATTGGCACGCAAAACAGGACATATGAGCAGGTACGACATCACTGCAGTGATTTAACCCGAAGTGTCCATCAGCGTGCATCAGATATCCACAGGCAACAGGTCGCCACAGGAGGTGGGGTGGCCACACATCCCCCCCCTCACCAGACTGGAGGGGCTACTCCTAAGTGTTGTGGCTCCAGCCCCGGAACACCAACAGCAGTACACCTGCATTATGATGGAGGTTGGTTCCACACAGCAGCACGACATGGAGCGTGCAGGTAATATGCCATATGTACACTTGACCGTTCTGTACACTGTATCATATGCAATATCAATGGCACAGTTGTGCCCACTGACATTAATCTCATAATTTCTGCAGGTCCCTCCAGGGTTACAGCAAGGCAGGCCATCCATGCTGGTGAGTGTGTTTAACATAACCTATAATAGTCCTGATAATGCTAGTAACAGTAGTGTAACTCAGTAGTGCTCTGTGAGTATACTGCGGGGTGTGCATGTGTGCAGGTGTGCCTGTGCCCATGTGTGCATGTGTGCATGTGTGCAGGTGTGCCTGTGTCCATGTGTGCATCTGTGCATGTGTGCCTGTGTCCACGTGTGCATGTGTGCATGTGTGCCTGTGTCCACGTGTGCATGTGTGCATGTGTGCCTGTGTCCACGTGTGCATGTGTGCATGTGTGCCTGTGTCCACGTGTGCATGTGTGCATGTGTGCATGTGTGCATGTGTACACGTGACCACGTGTGCATGTGTGCATGTGTGCATGTGCCCATGTGTGCATGTGACCACGTGTGCATGTGTGCATGTGTCCATGTGTGCATGTGTCCACGTGTGCGTGTGCATGTGTCCACGTGTGCATGTGTCCATGTGTGCATGTGTGTAGAAGTGCATCACTGGTAACAATGTCTGGAGACTGTAAACTGTGTTTCCTGTCTTCCTCCCACAGGTTCTGGGACTGCTCTGGTGACCTGCAGCAGGGAACCTGAATCCTGTGCCACGGCTACTGGTAATGATGATATTTGTGTAATGGTACAGGAAGGTGTGTCAGGGTCTGCCATTGGTCAGCCAATTGACAGTACACAGCTGTCAACTCCATCATTGTGCACAGTCATCCTGCCAGTACATCCTTTGTCACCATTGTCCCTAGATGATGGACAGGATACAGTGGGCATAAACCAGGGTAATGCGGTACCTGTGGCACATGCGTCCCCACACAGCAGCCATGGGCAGGGTCCTCCGATGGTACCACACAGACAGTTGCCCATGGGTTCTCGTGGGAGCATCCGTGGGCGTACTGCCTCTGGCCGACGTGCCCAAAGAGGTCTGTCAACCTCAGCTATGTTTCGGACTGTCATGCAGGCACAGTCACGTATGGAAAGGTACACCAGACAGGGTCTGAGGGAGCTGAGAGCATGTCACACAGCCATGACAGACAGTATGCGAGACATTGCGGATGCTATCCGTAACTTCACCGATGTCATAGACAGACGTTGTGGGGACATATTACAGCATTTCCACAACCAGATGTCCATGAGCCAGGGAAATGGTGGGCGTTTGCAGCATCGACGTGGTCGTATGCCAGCAGCAGCAGCAGCTGGCAGTCGGCACGGATGACAACAGGCTCGCGCATGCCCCCATAGTGCCAGCAGCAGCCCCAGCAATGCTGGGTCTTTGCTGTCATCGGAACACCCCAGGAAACCACGTGCACATGGCTCTGGACAGTCCCAACAGGGACTTGTGTCCAGTCAACACACTCCCGCTTCTGATGACAGTACCCAGTCTGGCTTAGTACTGGATACGGTCCGTTGCACCCCTGCCAGGCACAGGTACCATGTCCATGCACACAGACACTGATCTGTATGGCCTGCCAGGTGCAGTCTGTGGCTGTCCACAAACCCCTGTATATGGCAGCCATGAGGTGGAACTGTGTGCGTGCATATACACATGTGAAATGTTAACACCTAGGGTGACCACATACACGTACACACTGCACCAACACTGCCCCACCCTGTACTGCTGCCCCTCACCAACACACATACACACACATGTCAATTGGTGGTATCAGTGGCTGACTCAGGCATACCTAATCCACACCCTGTGCATATGATGACACTGTGCCACCTCCTGCAATCTCCAACATCATTGCGGGAACAGGTAAACACGTTGCTGATGCACAGGGTGACTACATAGAAGTGTATTAGTAGTATCATGTTGGTAACAGTACAGTGTGCTGCTATGACTGTGTGTTTATCCCAGCATGCCTGCTGCAGTAACTGTATGAATGTCCTGGATTGTTATCTGCACCCATAGTACATACCAAAGTATAACAGCTGCACATAATTGCATGCCGGTGGTAAGGTTGTCAACAGATAGCCACATACATGGGTAGCACAGGGGGAAAGCTAACGCAAGTAGTGATAAGCAATGGTGGACATGTACAGTAATGGTGTCAAGTTGCCCACAACTACTATGCCATGTGGATGTTCGCGCATGTAGATATGTGTGCAGTACCAATGTAATCCAAATCACAAATAAGTATGACATAATATCAGTTCTACCATGGGCATCTGCGCTGTGTATTCCTGGGTACATGTTGATAGTGCCTACATATTTGCATTGTTACTTACTGTTATTGTTACCCCTTCTATGTTGTACAATGCATTACTTCCAGCCCTGTTTACTGTAGCTTTGTTTGCATGCATGTTCGCTTGGGGTTTTCTGGAACACTGCTTACACCTGCAATGCCGAGTTACAGTGCTTCTGTAGACTTCTAGTGACATCTGCATAGCGTACGATACGTATGTCAACTTTACACATGACAGAACATCACTGTCTGTCCTGTACGCATGTATGTTGCCTGTGACACATTGCACATGTCTTACCTGGCATTTACCCACATGTGCAGTCATATATGTCAATGCTATGAAACAGTAGCGGTACACCCACACATACACACCTTCAGTATGTTGTTCCCCATTGGCCCTATGTGTTGGTACTCACCATGGCAATCACACTACTAGGGTAGCATGTGCAAAGGTAACCTGTGAATCGCCTCTATGGTCCAGTTGTGGTTTATGTGAGTCATGTGTCAATGTCACAGCTGCCACATGTATGCAGTTAGCCATCACCCTTGGCCAGGAACATACAACAAATGTGTGGGATGCCACCACACAGCCAGTCTGGGGACTGGTCTCTCTGAACCCAGTAATGCCATACCCTGTCAGGTGGCATGTCATATATACTACATCCTGGACAAACGTCAACCCCAATCCCTGCTGCTACTATTGATAATACCCCTGAAGATGTTCCTGATAGTTTTGACTAGTTCTTTACTGAGACATTTCAGGCCCTAGCTAGCCATCTACCTCCTAGCTCCCCTGGTCCTGAAAGTAGCACCCCTAGAAACCTACTTGCGTTCAGCTGCCAACCAGTCACCACTTCACTTCTCCGTACCTTGATTGAAACAGTGAAACCCACTACACTTTCTGCTGATCAACTCCCTGCCGAGTACCTATCAAAACCAGATGATGCTATTGCTTACCCCGTCTCAAAGGTAATCAAACGAACCATGGTAGAATCTAACTTTCCCACCATCTGGAAAATGTCATATGTAATCCCACTTCACAAAGGAGGCAGCTCTACTGAATTCTCCAATTATAGGCCAATAGCTATACTCTCTCCACTTGCAAAGATTATGGAAACTTTTGTCATAGACAATTCATGCACCACCTAATCCAAAATCGCATTATGGCAGACACTCAGCATGGCTTACGTCCTCATCACAGCACTACTTCAGGCCTCCTAGCCTTTACTAACACCATAAACCATACTTGCAACACTAATTATATATCCTCAGCCCTCTTTTTGGATCTTTCCAAGGCATACGATATGGTTGATCACCAACTTGTACTCCACACCCTGCAAACACTGTCTAGATACTGGAGCCTTACAATGGTTTCAATCCTACCTGCATGGTCGTCAGCAGGCTGGCCTCTGGCAGAACAAACTCTCTAACCTTCTACCTAACACCCTCAGAGTACCACAAGGCTCTATACTAGGGCCCTTGCTGTTCTCCAACTTCATTAACGACCTTCATACTGTCATCCCAAAAGTCAGCTGTATCCAATATGCTGAAGACTCTACTCTGATCTGCTCAGCCACATCTCCAGTACAGTTATGGTCAGCTACCCAGACCACCTTTAATACAATAGAAAACTGGCTTTCTGAACATCATCTGATCTTAAATCCCAAATAAACTAAACTGCTGTTATTTCACCAACACGTAGGTCTACCGCTTTCACTGTTACCATAACATCAACTGATGGCACAATAATCTCCCCTGACCCATCTACTAAACTATTAGGTGTCATCATAGACAATAATCTCAAATGTGACCTACATGTTAACCAAATTATCAAAGCCATCAATAGAAAACTAGGGTCACTTTACAGAATTAAAGCCTTCCTAGCCCCTCCAGCTAAAGGTGCCGTAGCTCGCTCACACCTTGTTTCAACCCTTCTGTATGCATCCCCTCTACTCTCGAATATGAACAAGACTGTCCTTAACAAACACTCAATTTGCTACAACCACATTGCCAGGTTTGCCACTGGGCTGCCTTTTAGGACACATCATTGCATCAATCTAAATCAGCTTGGTTGGCTTGCAATACCCAGCCTAATACAGTATACCCAACTGATTATGGCCTATAAAATCCTCTATAATCCAGACAATACTCCTGCACTTCAAATATTATCACCCCCTATAACAATCCTAGACTGCTTCGATCCTCTAACAAACTACTAATTCAGACTAGCAAGTTTAATAACACAGCCAGTGATTCTCTCTTTGCAAACCCTGTAAGTAGATCCTGGAACTCACTTCCAGCTGATATTACCCTACTGTCCACCTTAGGTCAATTTAACACTAGACTCAAACAACATTTGTCACTTAACTGGCTATGTCAATGTATCAAGCCTGGCTAACTCAAATGTGTAAAATGACTTGTGCTCAGGACTAACATTAACCTGTGGAACATGTTTGACTTGCTTACTTATGTAATATCTGTAAATAATCTGTTTGTAATATGTAATGCTAGTATTATGTAATGCTGTATCTGCTACCCTCGTAGCTTGTCTCCACGGGCCTCCCCTGGAAATGGACATGCATCCAGTCGGACTATCCCGGTCAACAAATGTAGGATAAATAAATACAATATATTACAGTGACTACAATACAAGTCAGACATTGACACGCACTGACAGCATGCTGAACACACTGGGGCATACGTGGGGACTCAGAATAGCAGCCTGCTTGGGCATCACACACCTCCGCAGCTGGCACACAGGCATATGTTCTGTCGGAACAGAGCACATGCCACACATGGCACGCACATCCCCTGTGCCACACACTCACAGCCTGTAGGGCTACACAACACACCTGCTACAGACGTGTCAGGTACCTGTCTTGTGTGCTGCACTGGGGTCCCGCTCAACAGGCTGTATCTGGTGAAGGTCACAGTGATATGCCTCAGGGGCACTATGGTCCACCACAGAGCACATGCATACAGGTCAGTCAGAGGCATGGACACATATGACTCACTCATTGACCATGCTAGTATGGCTGCCTGAGACATACCTCCCTGGACTACATGATAGGGGACATAGAATGGATCTCTCAGCATGTGGCACAGGCCAGTATGAGCCTGATGTTGGTTGCCAACATACCCTCACCAGGTATTCTACCACTATATGTGGGAAGGGTGTTGTATGTCTACATTATGCTCAGTCTCCACTGTCATTCATAGGGTATCCACTGGCTGTCAACGTGTGCTTACATGCTAGGAAAGCCACAATGATGTGCAAGGGTCATCTTGCACGTGACACCCATGGCCCGATGTATAATGGCAAAGCTCCTTGGTACACACATACTGCCTTCTTGCTGCAGGACATGATTTACATAACCACCTCCGTGGGTATCACACAGGTTAGGACACTAACAGTGCTGCTACACAACAACAGCAGTGTACACCGGAAGATGCATGCACCAGACACTGCCCTCAGCACGGTGAACTGCAATGTCTGTGCAGTACCAGATTCATGATTCATGGCTCACAGGTGTTACCCATCACTGACAGGTTATGCCCCATACCATGCCTGTCATCCCCTACACATGTAACACACATGGGTAGGGGGGTGGTATCCCAAGGTACCACAGATACACACACCTCCAGGTTGTTGGCACAGCACAAACCATCAGGGCCTACTCATGTGCAGCTAACAGTGTGTCGGACTGCCATCTGGTTCATAGCCTGGCACACACAACCCTCCCATACACAGGAAGACCACCTATCCTCCATAACAACACTGGCAATATGACAGTCTCAAGAACTGTGTTTATATGGCTGGACTGCATCCAGCCAAACATTGTGTGTGAGCATTACTGTAGCTACAACACACTAGTTGAAGGGTTCACAGCATGTGGTCACTGAATTGCAGTGGAATGACATGTTACCACTACCACAACAGGTGGGAACATGCAGCACCTGTACATCGACTACATGTACACTATATGGCCCAGACCAGATGTGTATCCCCTGCTGTAGGTATTTCACCATAGACACCCACACTGTATAGAGACATACCACGTGCGGACCCTGCACAGTAAGACACAGTCATATTGGTATACATTGCAAATACCATTTATCCACTCGAGGCATGTGTCAGACATGGTAACTACTGCAGGTCACAGGTATTTATGTGTATGTGTCACACACATACATCATGTGCAATGCCATTGCTGGTTTAGGCAATGGCATGCATTGTTATGTACAAAGACCCACACAAGGTCATACTGTGTGACACAACCACACGTGGCAGTTGTGGGTTACCAAAACATACCTATCTGTACTCTGACAATGATAATAGACACAGTAGCAGAGCACACTATTGGCATTACTAGCCAACTAGCCCTGTTTGGCTGTGCTGATAGTGTGGTGACATCCCCTGTGTTTACTGGGGGAGTATGCAGCATCTGGTGTATTGTAGTATTTGCCAAAAGGATCTGTTCTCTCACACTTGCATTTACACACACCCTACTACCCCCACACACACTTGCCATTTGCAGGATTCATTCCCCTACCTAACTAAGTCATGACACATGAGAGAGACGCATTAGCAAAGTGCACTATTCGGTTTACTAGATAGTTCCTCAGTTCCTCTTCTCTGGCTGTACTTATAGGGTGCTGACAACATCAGTATTTTGAAAGGGTAGTGTGCATCAGGTAGTGTGATCTCCTGATTGCCAAAACTAACATGTTTTTCATACGGAAATGCACACACTCAAACTCCCCACATCCAAACACACACACATGCCATTTACAGCTTTCAAACTCCTACCTAACTACATTACGATACTCAGGAGAGACGCATTAGCAGAGCATGCTATTCGCATTACTGGGAGGCTTCCCTTCTCCTACTGTACTTATAGGGTGCTGACATCATCTGTGTTTAGAAAGTTGAGTGTGCATCCTGTAGTGTGTTCTCCCAGTTGCCAAAAGGGACATTTCCCTCACACAAATTTGCACACACACTAACCCCCCTCATCCAAACACACACACTTGCCATTTGCAGGATTCAAACCACTACCTAACTATGTTATGACACTCGAGACGGACGCATTAGCAGAGCGCACTATTCGCATTACTGGGAGGCTTCCCTTCTCCTGCTGTACTTATAGGGTGCTGACATCATCAGTGTTTAGTAAGGGGAATGTGCATCCTGTAGTGTGTTTTCCCAGTTGCCAAAAGGGACATTTCCCTCTCACAGCCTTTCACATACACAAACCCCACTCACCCACACACACACAGCATTTGCAGGATTCGAACCCCTACCTAACTATATTATGACAGATGAGGCAGATGCATTAGCAGAGCGCACTATCCGAATTACTGGGCATCTGATCTGCACCTGTAGTATTTCTAGGGTGCTGACATCTTTATTTCTACAGAGAAATGTAGATGTAGTACTACCTGTCAGGTGGGGGATAGCATATATATGCATTTGCAGCCACCTACGTCAGGGTCAGATATGCACATCACACTGGCAGGTTATGTTCTATACCATGCTTTGGGACCACAGGACCTGTAACACACAACACAACCAGTCCAGAACACCACACCCACATCCAGGACACACACTTAGCTTCCCTGGGAACAGTGCCAGGATATGCAGGTATTTACATACACCATTCCAGTTGTTAACATCAGGTACAGGCATATTGTGTGTGAGAACTACTCAGGCTTCTACCACTTTACCCTACAGCCACTACAATTTGTGGGTCCATGTGCTATGGCAGAACCACACACCACAGCCACATGGGTGAATACATATTGCACCTGTCCATCTGCAACGTGGGTACTCACTGTTCCACACCAGAGGTAGACCACCATTGTTGATATCTGACCATACCCACCTTTCCCTGGACATCCATATCTCATCTCCACCCCCAGGCAAGGTTGTCACTGCACACAAACTGTGTTTAGCACAAGCAGACTCTACACTTGTGTAGACTGGGGTGGATGACTTCAGAGGACCCATGCTGGAGGACTATACTGGCCACTCAACATAATCCTTGGCAATTGCATCCTATGAGCATATGTACAGTTTGCATTGGTCATGCTATCCCACATATACCCATGACTGCTCCACAACAAGACACCTGTCAGCTGTACACCAGCCATATATGCGCTGTTCAACAGACAGAGTGACCTAATACATTGCAGAGCTGTAGCCCACAGAGGGAGGACATCTGTGGACAGTTCCGGCATGGCACTTCATTCACACATACTCATTACAACACAGTGTTGACAGTGGAATCATCCAGAGAATGCAGATAGGGCTCCCCTCAGTCTGTTATTGATGGACACCTACTGTCAGAGATCCTCAGCAACCCTCTCACAGCACACACCGACAACATGGCTGTGACTTAGCACATTCAATCCCTGAGACCTCCACGGTGCCCCTGCTTGACAGAGGCACAGCTCACTAGCCTCACATGTTGCCTTCTGTGACCTACTTTACAGTGGCACAGTAGCCTACTATCCTGGGGATGCAGATACCAAGCACACTCTGGCTGAGCTGTCATTCCCTGGGGCAAGAAGCCTAGTATTGACCTCTACACCCATATGTTCAATTGTCGGATGCACAATATTTGTTGTGATGTTCTACTGTTTGCAGGTCTTTATTGCCATAGCATTCCCTGTTCCTATGACCAACTTGTGTATCTGTGGAAGATGTTTGCATATGACAGTGATCCACTATATCACTTATGTCTCTGTGGTCATTTATTGCTGTGTTGTGGTTGGTTCCTGGACTGACACGTACAAATACCAGATATGTGTGGCCAACTGCTAAACGGAGATTTCGCCTAAGTGTGTGAGCATGCCCAGTTCAGCCTTTCCATGGCATGTTGTCTGACATATGCCTCATTTATCAAAGTGTGCGAGCATGCCCAGTGTGAGCTTTCCATATGTTGCACTCTGAAGTCCACCACATATTTGGGTGTGTGTGAACTTCGACAATATCGCACGTTTATGATTGTGTGTTGGGTGTCATGTTGTGTACTAACTGGCCAACTGCTTCGTGTCTGCCACAACAGGGATCATACTGTGCCTGCAGGGATTGCATGGGATACTTTGCAGACAGTTCTCAACATACTTTCATAATGACCTAACACTGTAGTACCGTATATTGTACTGGTTCGGTACTTTCACTGTGGTGGACAGTATCCTGGGCTTTAGTCCTATGACTGCTTGACATCTTCATAGTGAGCACAACAGACTGTGTAGGGGCCAGTTGTGCACATATGACCATGTTGCAATATGTTCAGATATGGACTACCTACACCAGGCTCGTCCAACATTGCTAGTGTATTCCACAACATGGGTGGACATTGGCAAACACTAGCGATGTTCCCTAGGCCATTTCTAATGCTAGTCACAGGGTGTGTTTGTCCTTCGACACACATTGTAACTGGAGTTTGCCATTACATATGTCATGGTTAGTATACTGTGCCTCCGTCTACCTCTGACATAACAGTGATACCCAGGGTTGCCTACCATCTCCCATACACTCATCAGGATGCCTCTTGAGGGGTGTCGATATGTGGCTCTCTGGCTGACCTGTACCAGGAGTTTACTGAAGTGTGGGGGTGCCTTCTGTGTTATGGATCATTCTGTACAGCGTGTCCTATGTATGTCAGTGCTGGGGTTGAGGTCTCTCATGTGCATAGCTCACTGCCATTCAGATTGTACAAGGTGCAACACGTTCATTCATTCCAGGTTGGACATGGCTTCATACATCAGGCACAGCTTTCCTGTAGCTGGGAAAGATGGCGGTGTGTGGGGCTGCAGTTTGTTTACTCAGGCAACATATGGCATCTGTTCATGCTCTTTGCTACCCCTGGTGGGGTACTGTTGTGGACTTTACAGTTGATGGAGGTGTCTGCTGCGGTATATCCCACAGGGGCTATTGTAGTCAGTTGTGATGCTGATGGAGGATGGCTGCAGAGCCACAGTGAGTTCCCCTTATCTACATCTGCCAACCTTCATGTTTGGGTGGGTATATGTTACATGTTTCTGTGAACACTACAGCCACATGTTTGTCTAGTGCAGGATATTTATCACCTTTTGTACCCAGGTCTCACATTACATGTTAGGTACCTCATGGGTTAACACCTGTGTGGTAATTTGTGGGCACTTACTGTATATCCACGGTGGTTGTCTATACACAGTTCTGCAATTAGCTTGCTGACATGACTATGGCTACAGTTGTCTGTTTGTAGGTGGCCCTTTTGTGGGTTGCTTGTGTCAGCTGGGTGTCGGATATGGTGGGCTGTTTGTACTCCTCTGCATACATGCTCAGTCACAGTCCTTCCGTGTTGGCCTATACCTATGAGACATGTATGCAGAATGGGGGTGGGGGGGGGAGACCAGGCCTTGTGGGATGCCACTCATATCCGCTTTGTAGTCTGACATGGATGCGGCATATCTGACCATGTCAGTTCTGTCCTTGGTCTGCTTTGCAACCCCTCTACTGACATAGGGGTGTATATTTAAGCTGGTGAACATATCCATACTGAACACGTACGGTATTGTCTAGAAGCATGTGCACGGTCCAGCTATGCTGTGTGGACCACATAGCCCTCATCAATGACCTTAATGACTGCTTCTAATGGGTCAGACATGTTTAGGGGCCGGTACTGCAGTTACAACAGCCACAGTGTGTAGGGTCTAGTATCTGTAGGTCCACAATAGCCTTCTGTCTGCGGTACATACTGATCCTTTCCATAGCTGTGCAGAACAAGCTTGTCAGGATCCTGGGGTGATAGTTTGGAGTATCCATTCAGGCAACACCTTAGTTGTGATGGACCACTGTTGTTGTACACTACTCTTTGGGTACATATCCTGTGATAAGGCTGACATTGGGCAGTAGTGTGATTTGGCATTCCATTATTCTTGGGGTCCATGTTGGCCTCAGCACAGGACACCATCACATACCTTTGCTGCTGTGTGTTCTGCTTTGCAGATGATGGCTGTTACCTCAGCATCTGCAATGTCAGGGGACCATCTGCTGGGATAGGCATTTTGCACTCGGGGGGGGGTGTTTGCACTGCACCTGACAGGTTGTATGTTAGCAATATGTGTGTGTGTTTGGTATGTTGTTTGTAATACCTGTGTGATTCGGAGCATATCTGTGGATGCCCAACATGGTTCCTACCATCAGTTGGGTAAGCCTTGTGATTATCCTTAGTGTCCTGTACGTTTTGTATCTTCATAGGTTCATGGGTTCATAGTAGGCTAGACACCCTAGGCCATTAGTAAGCCTAGCTAGAGTGTGTGTGTCTTTCGCCACCCCTTGCTATGTTCAATTATGGCCATTTATGAGGTTCTTCACTGTGCCTCTGTCTGGTCGTGACACAGTGGGGACCTCCAGTATACATGTACGGTCATCCATCCACTTGACAATATTCCTGTTGAGGGGTGTCAGTGAGAGTCTCTGCCTACCATGGATTGGAATCCTGTTTCTGGGTGTGGGGAGCCTATGGGTTATGTATCTGTCCCTCCAGTACATCTTATTTCATTATGTGTTGAGGTTGACATCTGTGACTCTCACAGCTCCAATGGCTTTGATTTCCTGTGGTGTAGCATGTCCATTACTCCTGTGTTGGACATGGCCTTGTACAACAGACATACAATGCCTCTGTGTAGGCAGTGTGTGACTGCAGTCAGCTGGGGTGTCTACAGCCAGGCAGCATATGCCATATATTTCACACCCTTTATCCTGTTGGTGGGGTAACTATGAGGTCTTCCAAACTGCTGCAGGTGTCACGTATGGTACATCCCATATGAGTCATTGTACTAGATTATGGGTCTGATAAGGGAACAGTACAGCGGCACAGTGACTTCTGTTGATGTTGATGTGAATCCTTTCATGATATGGTGTCCAGTATCAACAGTCTTCATAGCCACATTGGCATTGTGGGTGTCAAATGACAGATTAATGTCGACCTGTGTCCCTAGGTCCCTGATTACTCCTTGCATACATAATGGTTTGACACCTATGTGGTACTTTGTGTGTACCTTGTCTGGTATTTGGTAGGACATTCATACTGTCCAGTGTCTTCGGATGTCTGGGTGGAGTTCCTGTGTGTGAGAGTGTGGTCTGTCGCATGCTACAGACTGTACAGCAGTTTTGACTACAGTTATGTGCACATGGGTGGTGTCCGCTGCTTTGTGCATTGTCAGTTACCTGGCAATATGGGTGTCTGTGCTGCATATGTATACTCCCCCTCCCTTGATGTTTTGGTGCAGGTGTTGGGGCCATAACACATGATATGTGGTATAACCTAGTAGTGCTGGTGTGCTATCACTAGGCTTGCAGCAGGCTTCTGTCACTGGACAGACATCAATGTACTCCATAATGGGAAGTGCCTCAGGGGCATGCATATTGCAGTTTACACATCTGGCATTGGTCAGCATTACCCTTATATTTCCTACCACTTATGTTTTCTAGAGTGGTGGGTAGTCTTTTTGGCCTTGCCTACATACGGCTCTATGGAGGCGGCAAAGGTCTTATCCAGTATCCAGACGCACACGGGTAACAGCTGACAGCCATCCCTGTAACAGCAGCATGGCTTGTCATGCTTGACATCTCAAGCAGACACACATTAGACCCTCTTGGACTGACAGCTGTAACTGTGCCAGCTGTTTTACATGAGCATTCTGTGTTTGTACTGTGGCATCATTCTTGGTGAGGGTTGGATGCTGCACACAGCCAGTGTGATCCTGCCCTGGGGTACATACTCAGAGGGACCATCCATGTCTCTTTTGATGTTGACCAGGGAGGTACACCTCAGGTAATTCATTCCAGCATGGACATTGAGTGCATCATATTTCTGCTTGCTTTGGGGTGACCTGCGTACTTGTGTTATGTGGCATTTTGTGGCAGCCTACAAGCAGCTTACTCTACCCTTTCCCTTGTTCAGTCTGGTGAGTGGGACAGCTGTGTGTCTGCCTATACAGACACCTATTACGACTGTATCAGGCACGTTGTTTCTCCTTCTGGCCTGTGACTGTTTGGCACACCAGCTTTGCGTACTGTTCATTGCATGTGCTATGTTTGAAGGTTGTGGTTGCTTGTGATCTACTTTGGAGGCTTCTGTTGGTGTGGTGTGCTTGTAATTAACGCCTCCGGGAATATTTGTCTGTGTTTATGTGTTTGGTTTACAGTTGTGGTAGGTCTATGTGGGACTGGGTTTGTGGTGTATGTGGTTACCTTCTCCTCCTGACTAGTGTTGACAGTACTGAGTTGTTGGAGCTGAACCTCTGGTTTGGATACATGGATGCATCTATCACATATGTTTGTATTTATTGGGGGGTGTTTTGGTTGTCTGTGTACTTGGTACTGGCGTCACATTGCCTCTGGATTCACAGATTATACTTGTTGTGACTGGACTTAGTGGATTGTATGTGTGGACATATGTTGTTGCCATACTACTGGTCAGTGATTACTTCCCTTTTTATGTTTGCTCTATCATGTGGTAACTTCCTCATTCTTTTGCATGGTTTGGTAATGGCTGGAGGCCAGCATGCCAGATGCCTGCGTGTATGGCATTGTGTGTTGTTATTTGTGATTGCATACTCCAAGCATTCCTGGCTATGTTCATGGAATGACTGTATAACATGTTCTGTGGTGTGTCCCATATTCTGCACTTGCACAGGGCCTTTTGTGGATTCAACATCGGTTTTGAGGGCTGCAACCTATACTTTACACATGTTTTTCACTGTGGTATTCTGGCCAGGGACTTTGGTCAGGGTGTGTATATCCAGTGTGATTACTCTATGGTCTGGTCTTACCAGTGAGGGGTATACTTCTCATCTTGCCATCCAGTACGCATGTTGCTGATTATCACATCCAGTATGCTTACCCCTCTTGTGGGAGTAGTACATTGTTCCTGGGCATTTTGGTTTATGGAATGTGGGTAATTTTCTCCTACTGTGTTGTTGCTAGTACAATGCTACCGGTGTATGTCTGGGTATTTTCAGTCAAGCAATATAATGTGGTTTGGGGGGCTTGATATATTCATGTATTCCGACATAGGCCAGGTGCTGTTCCTGGTATTAGGACAGTAGTCTGCAGCAGGCTATATACTGCGAGGCAGTTTTAGCCATTGGTATTTGACCATGGCTATTCCATGCTGCTTCATGTTGTGGTACCAACATGGGGGTGTGGTTATCCTTGCCATTTCTTGCTAGTCACCCTCCTTTTGTAGCTTGTTCCATGTTTTGCGGCTGTACAGCACAGTATGAGGTGTGACCTGGTAGTGTTAGGGTGCTGATGTGAGCCTTGCCCAGTTCTCTATTACAGGACTGGTATCTACATTCTCCTTACTGTGTGCGTTTACACTGCACACATCTTGCTGTTTATACATCTGTCATTGGGTAGCATTACATCTAGGTTCCTATCCCTTGTAGAACCTATGAAGGTGGGTTTGTGTTTTGAGACTTACCTATTCAGAGCATGCTGTGGGTACTGACAGCCTTTGCCGGTATCCATGGGGCATGGCATGATAGGTGCACACCACCCCTAGCAGGTGGTGCATCATGTCAAGCTCCGCATATCTTCCCAGCCTGAAACAAATTGGCTCCCCTTTGACTGACTGCATTACGTCAGCCAATTATTGTACTTGATCTTCTTGTCTTCATAGTGTGGCATCATGCTTGGTGAGGGTGAGATGTTAGGCAGGGTCTTCATGTATGCATATATTAGATGGTGTTACATTGCTTAACACATGGCAATCATGCCTCAGGTGGTGCTGCAGGGCTGCCTCTGTCGGATGCACATACTACACTCCCTGTACATGTTTGAGAGCAGGTTGTGTCATGTTAGGCAACCCTGTTACTATATGAGTGAGTCAGAGAGGGGTATCATTCCCAGGGTTCCTACTGAGCCAGTGTATGTGCTATGCATTGCCTCTTTGCCAAGGCCAGGGCATACTGGGCATGCCTCCTTCTGCCTACTGGGGCAGGCTCAGGTTGTTCCTCCTCCGAGTCACGCTCTGCCTGTGATGGCCTTGGCAATGGTGGGGGGCTGTTTGGCCCGGCCCTATGCTGGTCCTGCTGCAGCTGTTTTCGCAAGATCATATTATGTAGCATAGCACATACCATGACAATTTAGGTACATGTAGTTGGTGTGCACTGCAAGGCTCCACCAGATGTGTCCAGACACCAGAACCGTGTCTTGAGCAGCCCAAACACACGCTGTATTACATTACGTGTTTGTGCGTGTGCCTCATTATGGCGTTCCTGTTCAGGTGTGTGTGCGTTTCTGATGGGTGTCATCAGCCACGGCTCCAGTGCATAACCTGCATCCCCCACTAGGTGTCCATGTGGGATGTCCCCATTGGCAAATGTCTGGTACAGCTGCGTCAAATGCCAGATGTGGGAATCGTGATAACTCCCAGGGCAGCCAGCACACACATTCATTATTATGCCCTGGGCATCACACACGACCTGGCAGTTGATGGAGGGGAAGCCCTTGCGGTTAATGTAGGCCCTACCCCGCTCACCGGCTGGTGCTTTGATGCGTATGTGCGTGCAGTCTATTGCACCCAGTACCTCAGGGTATTCTGCTATTTGCTGGAAGAGACGCATATTGCTGGCCAATACCTCACGGGCATTGAGGAAATATACATGATCACCGACATGTGCTAACATGGCATCCAGGAACTGGTGCAGTACCCTGGAGGCTGATGCCTGTGATATCCCCATCATATCGCCAATTGGTCTCTGGAAGGTACCTGTTGCTAGTATTCTTAGGCCAACACATACCTTGGTTTCCACTGGGATGGGTTCCGCTCTGTTGGTTGTTTGTGAGGCGTGGCCTGCACAGCTCAACAATTTGTTGCAGGAGCTCTCTGTCCACTTTATAGCACTGTACTATCTCCAGCTCATGTAACCCGTGGTAGGTGACCCTGGGCCTGTACACTGTTCTCTGTCTCCTCACTGTGGGTTGTCTGGCACCATCTGCATTGTCACCACCCTCAGCAAGTCATCTATCTCTCATTATGACAGCTATGGCAGCCCCTAACATTTCTGCTCTGAGTTCAGCTTTTTCAGTTTTCACTTCTATTAGCTTACTCCTGTCTTGCAGTGTCTCTTAAGGGAAACATCCTGCACTACTGTTTGCAGAGTTTTAAGTGCTGAGCTGGGCTACTATTCTGCCTGTGTAATTGCCTGCTTCTAATTGTTTTCACCTGCTAGCTTCAGCAGTTATCCCTGCTAGCTTCCTATTAATTCTGTTGCTTCCTTTTTCCTTTCTGTTTCCTCAGGGGGGAGCAACGTGCATACTATCTGAAACACGCTCACAGTGGCTTACACGCACGCACACGTGCTTACACGGTTCAGAATCTACTTATTCGGGTTAAAACGCGTGTACACCCGCGCAAACACTGTTACACATCTGCCAACAGCCTCCAACATACTCAGCCTGCCCTACACGCGCGCACACCCGCGCAAACAGTGTTAAACATCTCCCAACATGCTCCCACATTCTCAGTCTGCCTTACATGAGCACACACTGCCCTACTCGCGCTTCATGGCGTGCACACGTGCGCATGCACGCCCAGCAAGAAACTTTTGTGTAAGCAACAGTGTACACCTTCCATTTCTTGACTTTCCATGACTTATCTAGTGGCACACCTCTTTCCATGATCTGTGCCTGTCATCTGTTATGTTACACTGGCCTCCAATGAACTGCATTTCTTTCTACCATTCCCCCCTGTGATGTCACCTATCTCCTACTCTATTCCTCCCCCTTATGTATCTCTTACACTACTCAGACTTTGCTCATTTGCTATGTGACTGTGAGATTCAGTATCCGAACCCTCATTTACATGAGATTGCCTACTAATGCTTAGTTACATGCCTTAGACTCAGCTTCCCCCCTTAGCAACCACTACACGGTGGCCATGTTGGTTTTGGTCTGCTGGTCCCTGCATTGTCATTCCATGTATTGCATGAAACCCACATTTGTGGGTTTATAACCTTCTTTTTTATGTTTTTATACAGAGCAGCCCGTTTGCGCGGGGCTGCGCCGAAAAAAAAATATAGAATTTTATCATTTTGGCATCGGGTTGTATTGCCAATGGCCACATATTTGGCCATTGGCATGCTGCCTGAGTCATATGCAACCTTTTTTTGGAGCTGACATCGCTCCGTTGTGGAATTTGCAGAAATGTACTCAGTTGTCAACTGAGTACATTTCTGCAGCTAAAACGTCTCCTACACGGACTGGTTTCTGCTTCGTGGATCGCTAATGTACCTCATCTGCATACCTTTCAGATGCAAGTGAGGTATTTAGCATGTCCACGCCCAGTCCATGTAAGAGACGTTTTAGCTGGTCTCTTACACAGAGCTTAGGGCTGTTCCTGGATCGCGAGGCTTGCATGGAGTGTTGCACGTCTCTTACACTCCGTGCAAGCCTTTGTGAATCCTGCCCCTTATCTTTATTTTATTTTGTATATTTTTGTATTAGTTTTATGGGCATTGCCAAGTCCTAGCAAACGGTTGTTTGCATAGTGGAACTATTTGAATAATCCATTTTAAAATTAGTATTTCATTTTACTTAGTTTCAATGATTAAGGAGGACTTTTCCTGATAGTACAAAAAACAGAAAAATTAGACTTCAGGATGAATACATACAAGTAGGCAGCTTTCTAACTAGCGGCTGAAGTAAGTCCCAATACAACCATTTAATGCTTAGCTGCAATTAAGCCTCATTAACCATGCTTGTCTTGCTGTTTCCCTTAAATCTGTATGATCAGTTACATTTGTTACAATCTAAACACAGCCAAATACTCATTTTAATCATTGTTTTTAAATCAAAGCATCAGCATAAATGCTTTTCTTTATCAAAATACACTTATTGTACTGATGATCCAATAATTCATAAGGACAAAAAACTTCACATCATTTAGAAAAAAAGCTAATCCTTTAAGTTTCTAACAGAGTGTTTAAAATAATGCATCAATAAAAATGTTCTAATTTTAGCTAAGCTTGCATACTCTATTAGGAAATACCAAACATAAACAGCCACCCGGATTCTCAAAAGCTTGCACAGAGTGCAAGAGTGCAAGATCGGTGCAGGAGCTCAAGCAGGCAATATGTCTGCTGAGCGATCCAGGAACAGCCTGCAGGGGCATGCATGAGCGCTCCTGCACTGATCCTGCACGGACTAAGCCCTGGTATGCAAATCACCCCATTTGCAGGATAAATCTATGCAAATTAGGTGATTTTACAATCCAGGAAGCTTGCAACAGCCCATGCAGGACTAGTGCTATCTGTAGAAATGTACTCGGTTAGTAATCGAGTACATTTCTGCAAAATCCAAAATGGAGCTATGATAGCTCCAAATAAAGGCTGCATATCATGTAGTAAGCATGTCAATGGCCAAGTATAAGGCCATTGTCATTGCAAACATAAAAAAAAAAAAATACAAAAATCAACTTTTATTTTTTTTTAGCTGATCTCAGCTGTTTAAGGGTAGGGCAGCAGTGCGCAAACAGGACTAGGGGGAAAATAATAAAATAAACCTAAAATAAGCAGTCTAACTAAAATCACTATTCTGCCATGCAAGTCAATGGCAGGCAGAAGACCACCTGGGCAGTGAGTAGTGGTTGCTAAGGGGGGAGGCTCAGAGTGAGATATGTTAGCAGGCAATCCTATGCAAATGAGGGGAAGGATAGTGAATCCCAGTTTTGCCCGTCATATGAGTCAGGTCCCAACAGTGTAAGAGTAGGAATAGCTTGGTGAAAGCCTATGAGTTAGGTGACATCATGGGGGGGGGGTGTCAGGTATATTGTTAGCGGATTAGAGCCATGTGGCTCGGGTCTGCTCCTAGCTTAGCACAGCTAAGCTAGGGGTTATGTCTAAACCTGCTTAGCACTCTTTACAAAGCCTAAGTAGGTGTGCACCGGGTTTTACAGGAAGAAAAAATAAGTTAAACCAGGAAATAACAGTAGTGTGCACCTTTGAGCACTCTGTTTGCGTGGCATGCACCCAGGCTTAATCAGGAAGGCCATGGGAAGGGAAAACAGCAGTAGGAAGGTAATCAAGGAGAACTAGCTTAGCTGGCAGGTGAAATATGTCAGAATCAGCCAATTACACAGGCAGCACACCAGCCCAGCCCAGAACACTACTATAAACTATGCAAACACCTACCCTTCTGGTTTTTCCCCATGCTCCACACCACCGGTGTAAACATGCGGGGAACTTTTAACACTCACTACAGCAAAATGATAGGGGCTGCAATAGCTATCATACAACAACTTGTGGAAGAGGCTGAGGGTGGTGAGGATATGAATCCTGTCCACCAACCCACAGTGAGGAGAAAGAGAAGAGTGTACAGACCCAGGGTAACCTGCCAGCTGGAGATAGTGGAGCGCTATAGGGTGGACATGGACCCCCTATAGCAAATTGTTGAGCTGTGCCAGCCACGCCTCACACACAGAACTAACAGAGGGGAACCCATCCCAGTGGATACCAAGGTATGTGTAGGCCTAAGAATACTAGCTACAGGTACCTTCCAAAGGCCAACTGGAGATATGATGGGGATTTCAGAGGCATCAGCATCCAGGGTTCTCCACCAGTTCCTGGATGCCATGTCAGCACATGTCAGTGAGCACTTATATTTCCCCAACACCCGTGAGGCGTTGGCCAGCAATATGCAACTGTTCCACCAAATAGCAGAATACTCTGAAGTAGTGGTTGCTATAGACTGTACTCACATATGCATCAAAGCACCACCCGGTGAGCAGGGAAGGGTCTACATCAACCACAAGGGCTTCCACTCCATCAACTGCCAGGTCATGTGCGATGCCCAGGGCATAATAATGAATGTGTGTGCTGGATGGCCTGGAAGCTACCACAGTTCCCACATCTGGCATCTGATGCAGCTGTACCAGATATTTGCCAATGGGGACATCCCTGACGGTCACCTGGTGTGGGATGCTGGATACGCACTGGAGCTGTGGCTGATGACACCCATCAGAAATGCACACACAACTTCACAAGAACTCCATAATAAGGTACATGCACTGACCAGAATTATAGCAGAGCATGTGTTTGGGATTCTCAAGTCATGGTTCCGGTGCCTGGACACATCCGCTGGAGCCTTGCAGTACTCACCAGCTACATGTACCCAAATTTTCCTTGTATGTGCCATGCTACACAATATGATTCTGTGGATACAGCTGCAGCAGGAATAGCAGGGCCACACAGCCCCCCACCATTGCCAAGGCCTGCACAGGTACAGAGTGACGCGGAGGAGGAACAGCCTAAGCCTGCCCCAGTAGGGAGAAGGAGGCATGTCCAGTATGCCCTGGCCTTGGAAAAAAGGCAAAACATAGAGCATACACTGATACAGGAGGGACCCAGGGAATAACACCTCTCTCTCACTCTCACATACAGTAAATGGATGCCAAACATTACACCACCTGTGCCTAACCATGTGTAGAGAGTGTACTTTGTGCATCCGACATAGTAGCCTTGCAGCACCACCCTCAATACTGAGACACCCACAATGTAAGTGACTCACATATGCCAGTCATACCCAACAACAGTCACAGCCAGCAGGACAGGTGTAGACAAACACAAACAAAGGTTGTGCTATGGCCTCTGAATGAGGCCTATGGGTAAAATCCCCTCAAGCCTACACAGACAGACTACAGCAGGTCAGGCAGTGGGATGCCAGTTCTGAAGGGTAGGAAGTCAGAAACTAAGATGTAGGTAATTAAAATTTACGATCTGTAGTACATTGGTATGCCTCTAGTCAGCATGATAGGTAAGACTACAGAATGAAATGTACCTAACATACATATACAGTCCTAGAAAATGTGTACAAGTGACAGGTACACCCTCCCCATCCGACGTAGAAATGTAGCCACTGTCAGGTGTGCCTCCCAATCCTGTGTAGAAACGTAGAAATAGTCAGGTGTGGCCCCCCCCCAGCCTATGTAGAAATGTTGTAACAGTCAGGTGTGCCCCCCAATCCTGTGTAGACATGTAGAAAGAGTCAGGTGTGCCCCCCCATCCTATGCAGAAATGTAGTATAAGGCCATGCCAAATGATTGACAGATACCCTGCAGAGACAGCATGCTACCTGTAGGTGTACAACACAAAGGTCAGCACTGCAGTACAAACTACCTGGACTTGATCCACACATTCAGTACAGATGGCCATACTGGGCATGCCCACACACTTGGAGAAATGAAGGCAATGTCAGTCAACAACATACTGAAAGGTCATACTGGGCATGCTCACACACTTAAACACATGAAGGCCATGTCTGCAAACACCAGTGGACCAGACATATCTGGCAGCCGCAGATGTTAGTGCAGACACTCCTCAGTATGCACCACTCATGCTTTGCACGCACAGTGGATAGGATTGCAGGCATATATGTAAGGACAACACACTATAATAAGCTAAAGGTAGACATACATTGATGTGTGGAAGAGGGTGACTGTGACAAGGAGCCATCCAGCCCTGTCCCACCCAGCACACAGCCAAAGGTCCACAACTATACGAGGGTCAGATGTCACTCACTGCAGATACTAGCCTCCTGTATATGTCAGCATTACAGAGTTTGTGGTGCACGTGCCACCTGTGCAACATGACTTTTCAAGGAAGTAGTTAACGTACCTGTGAAATATTACCAAGGTTGTGCCTGCATGTGGCATTTCAACCCCTTGATGAATAGGTTATGGCCCAAGCACACACACTGCCCTCCCCATAGCCCCATTATGACAAGCCTGCTGAGGTCATCCACTGTAAAATACACCTTTGGGAGAGTTGCATCCCAGTTATCTCTGTGGTGAGTCCCATAACTGCATACTGCTGTAGTGTGATAAACTAGGTAGGTAGGAGTTCTACCCCACCATTGGCATATGTGTGTGTGTGTGTGTGTGTGTCTGTGTGTCTGTGTAGAAAGCAATGACTTTTTAGGGTAGTCACACCCCCTACAATTTAAATGCTCTACTTTGGTAAGGCTGCTGATGTCATTCACCTAGAAATACATCTCTGGGAAGACTGTATCTCAGTAATCTCAATAGCACATGCAGTAACTGTGTACTGCTCTAGTGTGTAAGGCAGGAGTTCTCACCCCAGCCTTGGCAACTGTTTGTGTGTCTGTCTGTGTAGAAAACAGTGCATTTTAGGGTTGTCACACCCCCTCAATTTAAATGCTCTACTTTGGTAAGGTTGCTGATGTCATCCACCTAGAAATACATCTCTGGGAAGGCTGTAGCCTAGTAATCAGTGCAGCGCATGCTGTAACTTTGTACTCCTGTAGTGTGATAGAATAGTTAGGTAGGATTTCTAACTCCAGCTTTGGCAACTGTGTCTATCTGTGTAGAAAGCAATGTTTTTTAGGGTAGTCACACCCCCTACAATTTAAATGCTCTACTTTGGTAAGGCTGCTGATGTCATCCACCTAGAAATACACCTCTGAGAAGATTGCATCCCAGTAATTTCCATGGCGCATCCCATAACTGCGTATTGCTGTAGTGTAATAAATTAGTTAGGTAGGTATTCTAATCCCCAACTTGGTAAGTGTGTGTGTCTGTCTGTGTAGAGAGTAGTCACATTCCATGCAATTCGTATGCTTTACTTTGGCAAGGCTGCTGATGTCATTCACCTAGAAATACACCTCTGGGAAGGATGTAGCTCAGTAATCTCTCTAGCGTGTGCCCTAACTGCATGCTGCTGTAGTGTAATATAGACCTCTGTTTGTGTCAGTTGTGAATCTGTTGTGTGTGTTTCAATGTCTGTTTAGGGAGCAATGCATTTTAGGCTAGTCAGACTCAATACATGTCAAATACCCTACTGTGGCAATCCTGCCAATGTCATTCATTGTGAAATACACCTTTGGGGAAGGAGTTCTCCAGTAATCCCCATGGTGCATCCTATAACAGCTCCATGCTGTAGTGTGACATAGATCTCTGTTAGGGCTTCTCTGCCCACACATGTTAGCTGTGGATGTTTTGTGTGTGTTCCAATGTCTGTGTAAGGAGCAATGAATTTTAGGCTAGTCACACTCAGTACATGCCAAATGCCCTACTTTGGCAATCCTGCCGATGTCATTCATTGTGAAATACACCTTTGGGGAAGGAGTTCTCCAGTAATCCCTGTGGTGTGTCCTATAACAGCTCTATGTTGTAGTGTGATACAGACCTCTGTTAGGGGTTCTATACCCACACATGTCAGTTGTGGATGTCTTGTGTGTGTTCCAATGTCTGTGTAGGGAGCAATGCATTTTAGGCTAGTCACACTCAGCACATGTCAAATGCCATGCTTTAGCAAGCCTGCCAATGTCATCCATTGTGAAATACACCATTGGGGAAGGAGTGCTCCAGAAATCCCCATGGTACATCCTATAACAGCTCTATGCTATAGTGTGATATAGATCTCTGTTGGGGGTCTATACCCACACATGTCAGTTGTGGATATTTTGTGTGTGTTCCAGTGTCTGTGTAGGAAGCAATGCATTTTAGGCTAGTCACACTCAATACATGCCAAATGCCCTACTTTGGCAATCCTGCCGATGTCATTCATTGTGCAATACACCTTTGGGGAAGGTGTTCTTCAGTAATCTCCATGGTGTGTCCTTTAACAGCTCCATGCTGCAGTGTGATATAGACCTCTGTTAGGGGTTCTATATCCACGCATGTCAGTTGTGGATGTTTTGTGTGTGTTTCAATGTCTGTGTAGGGAGCAATGCATTTTACACTAGTCACACTCAGTACATTTCAAATGGCCTACTTTGGCAATCCTGCTGATGTCAGCCAATGTCTCTGTGGTGCATACTATAACTGTGTAGTGCTTTTGTGTAATAAACTAGTTAGGTAGGGGTTCTACTCCCAGACATGACAGGTGTGTGTGTGTGTGTGTGTGTGTGTGTGTGTGTGTGTGTGTGTGTGTGTGTGTGTGTGTGTGTGTGTGTGCAACTCGCATCCTGTGTGGAGATGGGTGTGAGTGTGTGACACCTGGGCACAATGTGGAGTGGGTTTTGCAAATTTCTTATATGGTGGCCCTAGTATATATCACAATGTTCACTGTACTGGGATAACAGATGTGAAATAGCCAAGAGGCTGGGGTGCAAATCCATACCCATACATGTGACATCAAGGCCAGGCAATCACAGTTAGCAACCCCAGTATTACCCAGAGCACACTCTCAACCCATGTCTCATACACACACACACACACATGCCGAGGCAACAGCCAATATGTGTGTAGTACACTGCATATTGGTGACTGATAGTAACTATGGAGTGAAAGCAGTGACCTACAGATGGCATGGCACCCTGTCCATCTGTCCAATAGGCACATACATGCAGATAGTGCACCTTCCCCATGTTCCCCACTGGACATCTGCAACACCTCTGGTGCCGTCACATGTGACCCACAAAGGACATACCATGCCTGAAAACATGCTGTGTATGCACAGATGCCACTGACACCAGGGAATGTCATTAGCATGCCATCAATGTAGGTGCAGGGGTAACCTGCTGTCCATTACCAGTTCCTGCCCCAATGTCCAAGACTGACGCATCTGATGATAATCTGTGTACACAACATGGGCCAGACACCCCAGGTACAGTTCCACATGTCACTGTACATGCATGTGGGAGGTGTGCACATTGCAGACACTGTCCATGTCATAAACTAAGGAACACATACACGGCAAGCGATGCACAGCATTGACCACTCGCAACAGTCACCCAGGTGACAGGATGGTGAATACAATACCCACCTGTGTGGGCAAATGCAGAACCCACAGTCCTGAGCCACAATGCAGACCATTGTCATTTGGCCTGATGCCAAGGTATACCCATCACCTAGCCTTGTATAGCCATCTGGCACAGTCGACCACCACATACCCATGCAGAAATGCACCCATGCATGTCAGTACTGGCACCCTGTGTGTTTGTGTATGTGTTGTATATTACGTATGATCGCATCCACACTTGCTACAACCCCCAGTGGCACACAGAAGCATGCTGCCTGATGCCAGACACCACCCCATACCTTTTGCCCATATAATCTCCATATGACCCATGTGGTGCATTTGATACCTGCACAGTAATGTATTGTGGCAATCTCACTAGTGATGAGCTGTATCACTGGCCCTGCCAAGTGTGTCAATGTGTGTGCATCCCTGTGAGAGTGTGGATGTGTTGACGCTGGCACCTGTTCATGCGGACAGGTACATGTACTTCACCTACCATATAGCTACCATATCCCTGCTGCAGGTGTCACTCACCATCACATATATGTTCTGAGGTCTCCACAACAGATAACCTATGTGGTGCATCCAATAACTGCATAGGACAGTGATAGCAATACATAGTCGTCAGAAGTTTGATACCCTGTGCTGGTAGGTGTGTGATACAAACATGCTTAGGTTTTACTTTCTCACCACTGTCTGACTTGTTAATGCCTCTGTTTGACTCTCTCACTCCCTCACTGTTGGATGTGGAGACCTACACCTGCTTTTCTTAGGCAGCAGCATGTGCATTTTAAGTGATGCTCATGATCAGCTGATGGCCTCTGCACAAATTGCAGCCCGCCCCTAGATGATTGCATGTGGAACAGCTGTGGTAATATTCCCATAGCAAATTGCATGGAAACACACTCCAATATCTAGGAACATCATGTTGGTGTTGGCCCTTTTCATTCACTGTGAGCAGGAACTAGATCTGTTGTTTGGCAAACAGCATACACTGTGGAAACAGGGCAACACACAGGAGGGGGATGTGCCTGACCTGACTACAGACTGTAAGTGCTGCTATACTGCATTTGGAGTAATGTTGGTTTAACACTGTGTGTGTGGAAATGGTTGTCCTACATGTTTTAATACCTACCATGTCAGTTCTATATTTATGAGGAATCCCCACCTGTAGGGTCATATGCAGACTGGGCAGTATGTTGTGCCTTTGGTTTCATGTGTTACCCACAGAGCATCTATCTGTGAACTGCAGAAGGTAGTGTGAGGATTGCAGTCTGTAGATGGTGAAAGCCGTGACAATTACTGACTTCAAACACCTCATAGGACATATGTTGTGACAAACCCTGTTACAACAGTAAATGTATGAGGTTATCACAGCAACATATCAATATCGGCACTGTGTATGTGCTTCAAGCAACAACTCTGTCAACCTTTGTACATATGTCATGCATTAAGAGATGCATATGTGCTGTACACCATCACTAGTGTCATCATATCTGATAACAAGCCAGTGAGATATCAGATTGCTACACATTATGTACAGTAGGGGTTATATTTGATGACATGACCTGGACATTCTGTGGTTGCTTGTACAGTACTGAGGTCTGTGTACTTATGGTGAATGCCGACAGTATGTGTATTGTTAATATGTTCCTTGGCCTGTGTGCAGACAGCAGTAGATGTCATCGTCCTAGGTCCCATCCTATCTGATGTTACATGCTGCTCCACTGTATGTTACCATACTGGCTTACATGTTTGTAGGGACATACACACACACATCCCATACCACAGACAGCCATCAGACCACACTGTGTAGTGACCCAGTATATGTAGGGTTAGTGTGTGAGTGGCACATATGAGGATGGTGTTGAACAGATACTCCATATACTGTAATATTGTGCTAGCTTACCATATGTGGCTGTGGCTGTGTTCACATTGGTTGTGGTTAGGCTCTTTCACATAGGTGTATCTTAACCTGTGCTGTGACATGCCTGTAGAGCCTGCTATATATGCAGGTACATGTGCATTCCCCCATAGGAGATGTAGGCCCGTGTTGAGCCAGTCTGCCTGTAGCCTGCACAGTGCTTTGTTACATGCCTAGCAGCTTAGTGTACTTACCCAGTGAGGTGTCATGTCCAGATACTTTCCAGATGTACTGTTGCCAGGCCTCCCTTAACAGTCATGTAAGTCAGACAGAGTGGTGGGATGCTGTACAGATGTATGTCAATATCTAGTGGGTAGTATGTGGCCACCATGGCACCTCTGTACCAGCAGTTATTATGTGTCAGGACAGATAGAGGTGTGTGAATGCATAACCTATGGGGCAAATATATGCCAGTTGTTATGTGTTATACCCATCTACATGGCTGTTAGCATCCATATTGTCAGGCTTTGTGCACATGTTTTGCACTAAGGGGTTCTGTGTATACCTCTGGAATGTACAGAGTGTGTCAGAATGTCCACATCTATTGGCCAATATCTCTGCTGTAGTCCACAGGAGAATTAACTGCTTCCAGCGGTACTGTACTATGATGTCCTTAGGATGTCTGTCAGTAACCAATGGCGCACATGTGAAAAGCAGATGTGACCTCCAACACACACCATGTCTGTGAAGACAATCCCTATTACAGTAGCAATAGTCTGCTAATATAGTTGCTATACATGCCAGACATCCCCTTGCACTACGAAGGTGGGACTATGGAGGCTGAGGTAGGGTTACACCCCATGTTCAGGACATATGGTGAATATATATGTACATATGATTACCCGGATATCTATATAGATAATTACACATGTACATATCGACATATATAGATGGGTGTGTATATGTGCATAGATATGCATATACACACCCAGATATATACATATACAGAGCAGTATATGTCTACACATATACAGATAGAGATACATATGCACATATATGTATACCATGCTACCATACCTGCCAGCAGTCCACTGCTGTTGTATCCCCAATACATACGGTGGGGCTGGGGCCATATATGTGTGGGCTTCACCTACACAATACATGTGTGCCCATATGCACTCCAGAGGCCAGTGTATGTAACAGTGTTATATGGCCCTGTATTACTGAGTCTGGGGGGGATGCACCATACATAACCTAGGCTGTTACAACATGTGGGGGTATCAGGGGTGAGCTGCCTTATGGTACTGGATGTACAGTACCATACATGTCACCTATCTTGACATTACTTACATAAAGTGGGTTACTGCTGGCCTACTGCCTCCTGCCATACAGACTGTTCTGTTTGCCAGTGTGCCTGTGATGGTGTCAGTTATGCCTTGCTATGTAACAGTTACATCCCATTTGGTCAACTGAAGTCTTTACCACTAAGTGATTGTATACAGAGTGTAGATAGAGGCTGCTGGACTATACACCTGCATCATTTACTTTTGATTGTGTGGTATTCTGTGGCCCAGTCTGTCTTTACTAATGTACGAATTGAAGGGCTTAGCCTGGACAGCAACAGTTGTGGACCTTTCTAGACTACTGTATTAGTATAACTGTTTCACTGTTGCATTACTCAGTTTATTTGGATGTCAGTGTCTGAACAGTTATATGACATGTCATATAAATCTGTAATAGTACACAAATAAAGGTATTCCATGTCTGCAAATCTGTGTGTGGTGTTTATCCTTTGACCTCTCTGTGGGTATATGTTGCAGGCAACAAATGTCATTTGCATGGGTGGCTCATCCAGTGTCCAGTTGTTAGGGTGTTAACTTAAGCATAGTGGCTGTACCATATTGTGTGCACCTACTACATAAGTATCTTACTTTACATATCTCTGCATGTGTATGTGTAGTCACATGTATAGCTATATCTACATATCTATATATATATATATATATATATATATATATATATATATATATATATATATATATATATATATATATATATATATATATATATATATATATATATATATATATATATATATATATATATATATATATATATTTATATATATATATATATATATATGTATATATGTATCTGCATATATGTGCCTATGTATATGTATCCTGGGGATGTTGATAGCTTCCACATTTTACATTTCCTATGTGAGCCAGACCGTACTGCATAATATGTTATGAATACCAGCCTGACATCATACAGGTGGGATGTAGTACTGTTAACATCATGTGCCCATGTCATGTCATTTCCTGGTTATGGGATCTGCAACACTTGGTAGTGTATTGCAGGGTGGACGTGTTTGGCTGTGGGGGGGTGTGCCAATTCATACAAGACATACATTGCTTGGGTCCTCTCAACCTCATTAACGGTGCATGTGGACATATGTTTCTGTTAATCTACCATTGCTATCTACAGATGTATGGCCATATATACCTATATAGGTATATATATTTGCTTACATATTTATAACTATGTCCGTATATACCTCCAGAGATATATATCTGCATGCAAATATGTAACTTGCTGTGCATATGTAGACATATAGTTGTTGACATATATATGTGTAGATGTAGGCATTTGCATGTATATATGTTCATATATATTTATATATATGCATATATTTCTAAATAAATATATATATATATATATATATATATATATATATATAAATAGATATGTTGTATCTGTTAAGATATTAATATAATTACACATACACACACACACACACACACACACACACACACACACACACACACACACACACACACACACACACATACCTCTAGATGCTGGTATACATTCTCTGTACTGTTGCATGAGTGGGCTGGATGTTATGTTTCTGAAAACATCATATTTATGTATATCTGGTATGGCTTAGTGGTAAGTTGCTTTGTGTATGGTGTTGGTCTTGAGTTTGAGCCTTGCAGAGGCTGTTTATTTTGTTGCTGGGCAGAACACAGGTCGCTGGATACAGAGTGATTAAGGCACTTTAAAGCAGTTGTAAGCGGGTTTGCACAGAGGTAGGCACTGCTAACTTCCCGTTATAGTTTCTTACACTCAATTAGCTTCTAAATTGCTTAACGTCTGTAGGCAGTGCTTATCCCCATGCAAACGGCTTAATCCCGCTTACTGCTGCTTAAAAGTGCTTACTCAAGCTTACCCCCGCGCTAATTTCTTTAAAAGAAAAGAAAAAGGGGTTGATAGGAAAGTGGTAAAAAAAGGGGCTCAAAGAGGGAAAAACAGTAGGGAGAATAGCCAAGGATGTGCAGGAAGGGTGTAGGGAAGGTCCATAGCTGCCCATTTCTTCTACAGCAACAGCTGTGCGTATACACTGAATTTGGAGGTAGATTTGGACACACAAACCCCTGGATGGGGATGAGGACAACAATAATAAGTTGTGAAGCCAAGTAGACTGGATTACATGTGTCCAGTGGACAGATGTGCAAAATGTACAGCTATGTATGGGGCAAGATTTTTTTTGGGGAACAGATTGCCCTTTTTTTTCAGGTGAGAGTGGGATGTTGGGGAGGGGTTGTAAGTATATTTGGGGAGGTAGGATGGGTAGGTTAACAGACAACACAATCAAGATGCATACAGGTGGGGGGTATGTATGACACGTGGGGGGTAAACACCTTGGATGGGGAGGGGTGTTTGGAAGTCGCAAGCCCATGAGCCCCCAAATGGAAACAGTGGGACTGAGATCCCCACCCATGGGCAGTCACCACTGCACCTTCACAGCCCCAAAGGTAGCTGTGCTGGGGGCTGGATAGGAGGGGCAGGCTCACATTCTAATTGCACCACGCAGCCCTCAAGCTGGCGTAGCTTGTTTCGAATCTCCTTGTCAAGCTCACTATGCACCATGGCCCAAACCTGACGGTGGGTGATAGGTACCTCTCCGGCCCCACTCCCAGGGGGGGTGAGCCCCATCCCTGCAGTGGTTCCACCTGAAGGCGGTGCAGGGCCAGTGGAGGAGGAAGTCCCGGTCTGGATCCCAGACATGCTGGTGCCCAGTGCCATGGCCAGCTGAGGTGGGACATGTGGGTCCGCTTGGACTGGCCTTCCCATATGAGCTAGGGTGTTGCAGTTTTAAGAAAGATATCAGTTAGTAATAGTCAACAGCATTCAGGATTAGTTATAGCAGCATGCATAGGTATTCCTATTAACCCAATACACCAGATTTGTAACAGTTGCAGAGTGAGCAGAACACATGCATATATGGGACAACAGTGACCATTACAACAGTATGCAGGTTTCATTGATGGCAACATGCCACCAATAGGGGAGTATTTTAACATGGAACATGCATAGAACCAAATATGAATATTTATAAGCCAATAGGACATATGTCCCAACAAAAGTGGAGTGTACACGTACTCATTGAGGTGTGTAATTAGGTTATTGTAGCACATATGGTGGGGGTAAGAGAGAGAGGTCAATTAACAACTAATATATCCCTGTAGTTTTCACAACTTTCTTAGTCACTGCAGTTATCTGTCCCTTACATGTATTATTACACTATCCAATGTCCTTACTTTGTGCAATGGTATGTTTGTAGATTAGTATATACGTGGACTGTGTCTTCCATATAGTCTACACCTCTTACCTGTTATAGCTGTTGAGAAAATCATTAACACTACCTGAAGATTTCTACACATACTCCCAGATTCCATGCTTGTAGACAAGCATATAAGTGAACTGTGTTGTACCTACAGTCTACACCTCTTACCCGGAATAGCTGTTGAGAAAGTCATTGTTAATACTACCTGACAATTTCTGCACATGCTCCCAGATTCCATGCTTGTAGACAAGTATATAAGTGAACTGTGTTGTACCTACAGTCAACACCTCTTACCTGTTATAGCTGTGGAGAAAATCTTTGTTAACAGTACCTGACAAATTCTACACATACTCCCAGATTCCATGTTGATGTTATACACATACCTAATAATCTGTTATTGCACACACTCTGGTCACAGCTTGACAGGCTGCAGGTGTTAACGTGACATATTTTGAGAATAGCTGTAATACACTCTGGGTGAGATGCTACAATGACAGGTTTGTTTTCATATACATTCTCTGACTATGTACAGGTCTGACTATCAGTTATATGTCAGTAAAAGCTGCCTACATTTCTTGGATCATCACACTGATTTGTCAGGGGAACAGGCTACCGGGCAACAAATGTGGGCCATTTATCTAGACATGCTGGACAGATCAGAACAGTTGAGGGGTATGACTATGCATACAGCTTACTACCTGAATATTCTAGTAAATTCTGTACAGTTGTTTGGTCTAATTATGCATTCAGCTGTCTATCGGAACATTCTCACAAACTCTGTACAGTTGTGGGGTATGATTATGTATATAACTTACTACCATTCCCAGGATTCAAACCCCTGCGGTGTGTGGTAAAAATATTACTTTTGATATCACAGTACACTGTGCTATCAGGGAATTGGTGAGAGACATTCCAATGTTTTCTGTCTAAGTCTCCCTCAGTTGTACAATATGACTGACCTCTTGGGGCTTCCAACATTGTTATACTGAAATTCCTACACATTTTATCTGCATTCAACAGTGTAGGTAACACTGCTGAATACAACAGTACTATTTATAGACTGCATCACTACAACAACATATGACAGCAGAATGTACACAAGCACTCCAGGGGTTATACTTTTATTCACAAGATATTACACCTTTATTTACACACAACCTATATGACAATCTTCCTGCCATATTGCCTAGCTTATTCAATACATCCCATACACAGTACATTTCTATACTGGTACAACACTTTCTAGAGCTGTTATATTTTTTTTGTTATGACAGTACATGCAAGATTATTACTAACCTGCCTCGCGACGCAGCCTTTGCAGCCTAGCAGCATGGGCTTTCTGGTTCGCAGCCCACTCATCTGCAGCTGTCAGAGAAATACAGTGATATTTAGCCATTACGTATCCATAGTATACACAAGCTAGGCAATCATTATCTACATAGTAGAATGAGTACGTACTCAATGCTGGGGCATCAGCCATCTGCCTTGATTCTTGGATCCACTGCTCCAAGAGATCCCCCCACTTCAGGTCAGCATGGTAATGCCTGACCTGCTCATCAGTCTGGGGGATACCAGTGGCACTGGTGAGGTCACAGACAAGACTGTCCCAGGCCTCCACTTTATACTGAGAGCCCTGGTACTAGCCCTGCAGTGGTCTCTGCTCATGGTGTTTTACTTGGAGCCATACCATGAATCTGGACTCCTGGGTGCCCCAGTGCTGCACTCTAAATTGAGTGCCTTCCCCAACTCCAGCCATTTTGCCTACAGTAGGGAGCTGCAACCAGTTATGGGACATATTTGCACCTGTGGGATTTAAATATGCCCAATGTTCCACACTTTCCTGTGATTGGACAGTTTTGAAAAGGCTAAGCTATGGGCACACCTGCTTACGTAATGTTGGCATTGCTTAATGGGGTATACCACTGGGCAGATTGAGTTAGCCAGCCTACAGATTGCTTACACCAAGTAAGCTGAACTAAGCAACGCTTAGCATTGCTTAATATTTAATTTGCATTATATTTCCCTTTTGCATTGATTTATTATTCGTTACATGTTATATATGTGTCTGGTATCTGTGATTCATGTGTGCATACACTGTATGGGGTCCTGGGGACTTCAACACTTTATTACAATAACACCTCACATCTGGCCTTACTGCAATACTCCATTTCACATATTTATGTTATGTAGCAGGTTATACAACATCACACTGTACATAGATTCCTTTCACATGTTGAGTTTGATTTTCCTATGGTGAGAATTTGTTTGTCGAAACATCAATCGTATGTACTGTTATGACGGCTTAGTGGTTAACTACTGTGACTGTAGTATATAGGGTCTTGGGTTCGAGTCTTGCAGAGGCTGTTTATTTTTTTGTTGGGCAGAACAGGGGCTGTTTGATACAGAGTTATTAAGACACTTTAAAGCAGTTGTAAGTGGGTTTTCACAGTGGTAAGCACTGCTAACTTCCAGTTACAGTTTCTTATACTCACTTAGCTTCCACATTGCTTAATCTGTGTAGGCAGTGTGTACCCCCACGCAAATGCACTTAAACATGCTTACTAGTGCTTACTAGTGCTGACATATGCTTGCTACTGCTTATTTGTGCTTAGACCTGCTTAATAGTGCCTTATTCATTTTGACACTGACACTTCACATGTGCATTTCCTGCAGTACTCCATTTCAAAAATATATGTTATTTAGTGGGTTTTGCAACAAAAAGGTTGGTTATAACGTGCTTTGCCATGTAAAATAGACTGCGCTGCAGTAGGACTCAAACTGGGATTGCCTGTTCATTAGGCAAATGCTGTGCCCACTACACTATTGCTGTGCTGCTTCATTTGCATATATCTTCCTTGTTATCCTTTTCAGCCTTTTAAGCTGCTTTAACCATAGCTAAGCGATGGGCACACCCATGCACCTACGTTTAGCTGTACTCAAATTAAAAAAAAAAAAAAGGGTTTCTTCATTTAATTTATATGTACTGATGCTGTTCTACACATGGGGGACTGTTGGTAGGGATATGCAGGCACCTATGAGTGGTCTCACTCATTTCTTACCACTTTCTGCTGTTCTACATTGCAGAGGCATGTTTATTCTGAAAGCTCTGCTCTCAGACATGCCCCCTGCACTCGTACATGCTACGTGTAAGCCTAGGAGCTTGGGCAGTGCACCTTATTAATATGCATGGGGCGTTGCCGTCCTGCTCCTAAATGGGCACTTCCGTGCAGGACTAGCGTAGTCCTGCACGGTAGTTTAGTTAATCCGGGGAAGCATCTTATTTGTATTTTAACATAGAGATTATACTTTTGTATCTTACACTTTATCTTAAACCACCATAAAAACTACAATTCTGATTATGCAACTGCACTTTATAGTTAAGTTAATCTTCATGGTAGCTATACTTTCATATTTATGCACAGTGTTATCATTCCTTATTAAATAAAAAATATTCTTCTGTTCATTTCAGCAACATACATAACACTACTGTCAGGGCAGCTTGCCTTAAAACAATAATTTGTTGTGAATTCCAGAAACTTTTCACTTTCTTCAGTTCATGCATTGTCAAACATAATTTGTTTGCCAAGAAACAGCTATTGCATTAAACAGTAAATTCCAAAGATACTGTAATATTCTAAGAATTACTCTTATGTATGCCTTATGCTAGACATCTGTTTAAATTCCCCAAAATAATTTAACCTTCAAAGTACTGTTTATCTGACAAAGTCCAGTTGAAGAATGGGCGGATACTACTCAAAACAAAAGTAAGTGGTAGTAGGTGTCACAATATTAGTGCAAATTTCTCAAATAATCAGTTTCTAATGCTAATGAACAATTATTTGTTGTTAAGAAACTATTCTCCCTTACAGCAAGAGCCTTCAGATCAACTATACATGAGACCATACTAGAATTCAATCATTCTTCAACCTTAGGACACATTAGATAAGTCACGCTATTACCAAACATCAAAAATGATCAATTCCTAATCTGCTATATTTAGTAAAAAAAAATGTTATTATTGTTCGCTGCAATGAATTTAGAAGTTTAAGCAGCTCCAACCCTGTAGTGATCAATGACATGTTAATTAAATTAAATTGGATTCTATCCAATGTCTCTATTTGGATAAAATAGTCCATTTTTATCTAACTCTGTCCATTGTCTCCCTTTTGGATAAGACAATGCATTTTAACTCCAATTTTGTTATATTTGTATTCCAATGATTACTATTAGTAAATGGATAAAATTTACAAATGTCTATGATGGATTGCAGAAAAATGTATTTCAACTGAGCTTGAAGCACACATTGTAGAGGCAACATAATGGACAATAAATCTAAATATGGTTTCATAGCTAGCACTCAGATATTTTGAATGGGAATTTAAAATCTCCTCCATTAAATACATATTTCTAACTTAATACATGTTATACTGTCCAACTACTTTAAACTGTACTTTACTTTCAATGTGTTTCAGTCAACTATATATGTCATTAATGCTTTTTGGATAACAACTACAATATTCTACAATCATTGCTAAGCCGCGGTGGTGCAGTGGTAGCATTGTCACCTCATAGCAAGAGGTTTTCCCTTTCGATTCTTGGCTGGAATGCCTTCTGTGTGGAGTCTGCATGTCCTTTTGTGCAGTCAAGTGGTGTTCGAAAGACATGTGTGAATGGGCATGCCTTCGTCGAAGGTTGGGTGTCAGGCTGGCACCTCAGCATCATAAAAATCGACTGCCAATCATTATCAGACTGGAGTTCCGCTGTGGCAACCCCTAACCGGGAAAAGCCAAAAGAAAAACAAACATTCTACAATCATTGCTAACAATTTTAAACAAATATCTAATAAACCCCCCCACCCCACCCCCCAAAAAAACTAATCCCAACTGCTGCAGTACATTATCTTATTCAATATTGCTCCATATAGTTGCACATGCTATTAACAAATCTGCTCACTGCATTCATCAATAGATGCATTCAAGAAGCATATGCTTCTGGCTTGTGAGAATGAACCCTGCAAAAGCAGAACAGATCATTATGTCACCAACTTCAGACCAATTAATATGCTTTACCCATTAAATAAGAGGCAATAAAATGTGCTCAGCAGAAACTTCTTGTTCATCTTCATAGAGTGGTTTTTAATCATCATCCTAACAAAGTATTAGACCAACGCATTCTAATTGTGCTTTTCTGCTTCAAATGGCAGAAGCTATGCACTCCTGTCTTAAGAATGATCAATCTATTACAGCTATATTATTAAATGTACTCAAAGCATTTGATGTTATCAGCATCTGCTGTAATCTAAATTTACTGTTCTCATAAATCCATCTACTTCATCCTTATTCTAGAATTATTTTAATAATTAGTTTCAACAAGTAAAACAAAGATCTACTTTACCCCATTCTGTGGCAGTAGCCTTGTTCACTACAGAGTTTAATAGTGGGTTGGCAGCAAATGCACACAGGATTAAGGCTAAGAGCTGTTTGCAAGCAGATTCCTGTTGTTTATAGATTCAATTCCTAGCTCTCTCTTTTCCTACTCTGCAAATATAAATACACTTATTGAAGCAGTGATCTTTGGTAATTGGGAAACTGGGATAGGCTCCTCAATGGTCTTCTGGACCATGCACCTAGTAAATAGTTATGAACCTTACAAATCTTATTATGGGCTTAATTATTATTTTCCATTTTGTAGCCAAGATGTACAAGCAATGCTAGGGATCCATGATGGTTCAGTTCACTGATGAGTCTTCACTTTTGCCCTATGTTCATAACTGAATCTACTGACAAACTGCAACACAATTTTGTCTCTGTTCAAGACTGGCTTTTACAGTCTGAGGCTGTCTGAATACCACAGTATACAATATTCACAAGTGCTCTCAATAGCAACTCCTTTACATGGCTTCTTCAATGTACCTCACTTGATTTTACCATCATAAATCAGATTTCAGGAACCAAACTTTTACACAGATATTTTGATGAATGACTAAAATGTGACATGCATGCTAACCACATATGACCCAAAGTGCAGCAGTGTATTGAGTTCTGATAGAGATGTAATCAATTCATGTTATCTAGCACTAAGTCAAATATTTTTCTTCATATCGACACATATCAACAACTTTATTTTGAACAACCTAAAAAATCAAAATAAAAAAAATCCAGAAAGCACAGAAAACTATATATCATGTCAAAGGTTTTCTATATCCTCACAAAAGTTATGAATCTGAGATTAAACAGAGAGAGAAAACACAGACAGAAGAATGATAATTCCATTCTCGTCTATTTAAATTAACATGTTGCCACATACTAAAGTTGTGAAAAGCCTTCAGAAATTTAATAACCCAATCTGCAGAAATGTTTTCCAATACCTCTACAACCTGTTGGGTAACCCAATAAGCAGACAGCATTTCTGAGCACCTATACAACATATTCAATAACCCAATCTGCAAGAAGAATTTTCCAGTTCTTATTCAAAATGTTGAGTGACTGCATGTGTAAGGAGAATTTTCCAGCACCTATACAACACTAACCCAATACTTAGGGAGTATTTTCCAACACCTATACTACACATTGAGTAATCCAATCCAGAGGGAGTATTTTCCAACAATTCTATAACTCACTGAGTAACTCAGTATGCAGGGGTATTTATACAACATGTTGAGTAACCCAATAAAATGCCTATACAACACGTTGAGTGACCCACTGTCCAGGGAGAATGTTCCAACACATATACAACATATTCTTTAAGCCAATCTGAAGAGAGTATTTTCCAATAACTATATAATAAGTTGAGTGACCCAATGTGCAGAGAGAATTTTCCAAGGCCCATGTAACACATTCAAAAGTGTAAAACCTGTAACAAAGACTAATGAGGTCCACTCAGCAACACTCATGCAGTGAATTTAATAGACCAATGATAAAACAAAGAAAACAAGCAGAGAAAATGTACATAACACACTTTTCATCTAGTAAAATGACCAAACTTCTTCAGATGAAAGGTTTACAATATATTGTTCCTTAAATCCTGTTCACCAACATCATGTGATCAATGTAATATCTACTAATGTTAACCCTTTACCACCCGTTAAGTCCAACAGTCAAATGGTGCATAACCCTAACAGTACAATTCAAGTTTATAATGTGAAACAATACTAACTTAAAACCTGTAATAAAAACCTTCACCTTACTAATAAAGAACAGTAAGTAGCACAGGGTGAAATCGCAAACACATATAAGTAAAACAATCCTCTAGCTGTAATGTGTGAATGGGTGGTAAAGAGTTAACATTAGTGGATATTACATTGATCACATGATATTGCGTATAGGATTTAAACAACAGTATATTGTAAACCTTTCATCTGAAGAAGTTTGGTTATTTTACTAGACAAAAAGCCCTTTATGTGCATTTGCTCTGCTTGTTTTATTTGTTTTATCATTGGTTTATTAAATTCACTGCATGAGTGTTATTGAGTGGACCTCATTAGTCTTTGTTACAGGTTCTGCTGTTTTTTGGGGTTTTTTTACCGAGACATTCAAAAGTGTCATGATCATCTCCAAACTGTAGTAGATAAGATATGGCTTGGCAAGGGAAGAGCTAAAAGTCAGAAATGCACATCAAACCAATGAGTCAGGGGAGTTCTGAGGGCTGCCTAATTGCATCAATTACTCTTGAGGAAATGCCCCTATCCTATAACAGAACTAGACCACATACAGATAGCCAGCATTCTTAGGTCCACATCTACAGCAGGTTCAGTTCCCGTTACATAATTTCCCTTAAAAAAAATAGAGGAAAACTGCCACTGATGTAAACATTTGTCTTGTATGAATATCACTATTAGTGGGCAAATCTGGAGGATATAAGACCTGCAATATGTCTCTCCATTCTCTATCTGCTAACTCACAGTGCAAAAGGTTCTGTAATTTATCTAACATCTTCGCCCCACCTTCCAAGTCATTACTAATAATAGAATATTCGGTATTATGTGATGAGATTGTTGTACCTGTTTGGCACCAATTGATTTACTTAGACTCTGCCAACCATGTCACTTGTTGGACTTACAGATATGGAGTTTGGAAATTCAACCTTGGACATGCCATACCTGCCACAAGTATATCTCTGCTGGGAGTGTGCCATGTTTTCTAAAAATCTGTATGGGGACAGCAACAAATATGTACCATCAATGACATAAACTATATCACAGCCAATCTAGTTCTGCCAAAAAAAAACTTACTTGTCTATACAGATTTCTGTGTTGACCCACAATAAGAAGGTAGGTAAAATAATCGTATCCTTCGTATGGCCATTAATTCTAAAAGCATATGATTTATCTGAACACTCTGATGTTTCCCCTGGATCCCGAACCTTGTGAGAGGAAGTATTTGCTTTCTCTGTACATGAGACCCACATGTTCATCAACTCGATATGAAACCATATGAGCTTAGGAGTCCTCCTATATTAAACATACAACCAGGCAACCACCTCCCTTGTAAATTAGATAACTCCAATCCTCCTTGCATGCAGGGATAAAAAGCTTTTTCAATGCCAAATAAATCTCATAATTAGCTTTTGCCATTCTTTTGGGTAGGGGGAAAATTATATGCTGTAAATGCCATATAACAAATAACTGTTTTGGTACAAATAACATACTAACTAACTGAAGCCTGCTCAAGAAAAGCATGTTCAGAACACCCCATATACTACTCTTGGTGGTCAGTAGCCTGGTCAGGAGATTGGCATTCAGCCAAACTATGTTTGACATGTTTAGGCCTAATTATATGTCTAAACATTCCACACTAGCAAACACATCGCGGGGAGCAATACAGTCCATAAGATTTTCGTCTGCAAACTGCATCAAAGGAAACAATTTTATTTAGTCACATTCAGTTTAAGGCCTGAAATTCTTGTAGATTTTTACAAAGTATCAAGTATTCCCTGCAGTCTCAATTTAGGTACCAATTGCCACACTACACAATTCTCCGCAAACCAGGTGGTTAATATGGGGCTGAAGTGTGTAACTTAATGGTCTCCCAAAAGTCCTTATGGGTAAAAAAAAAAACATCAAGCACACCATTTTTAATAAAAATAACAAGAGTTAAAGTGGGGATATTGGCCTTGTACCTCTCACTAGGGGATATGTGAGAGAGGAGACAATTGGTGAATGCACAGACAGTGGCTTGCTCATATTATTCTCACCACTAAACAATGAAACTAACCAGATAACCAATGTATTCCATTGTAGCCAAGACAAACTGCCATTTCCTATGGACAAAAGATTCTCAAAATTGACCAGTATAGCTAGAGACAACTGGTGCGTTGGTTATGCATCTTATTGAATATTTGGCCACAATCTTACTTTCCATCCTTTGCTTAATGAAAAGCTGGTGATTCTGAGAGATGTACTCTGGTAGATTCCTATCAGGGCACCTGGCAAGAATCTTATAGCATATATTTTTACCTCCAACTATAACAAAGAAATTAGACAATAATTATTTGCATAGTAGATGTTTTTCCCCTATTTGGTAATAAAATCACTTTGGTTACATTAGACTCCTTAGGGAAATGATCTAACTTTTCCTCATATTTAAAATATTCTAGCAATGGTCCTGATATTTCTTCCCCAAATGTTTTATAGAAGTCTGGTGTCAACTCACCGAGACAGGGGCTTTGTGTTTGGTTAAATCTTTTATTACCCCCTTATTTCAGTTAGGGATATATTGCCATTTAACAACTGTCTATGTTGCAGGATGAGATTCCTAATGTTAATGTTGGTTGAAAAAAATGACACTCCTCATTCAATACCAGGTTTACCAATAAATGCCTATGCCATACTCCCTATGAAACAATTAATTTATCTTTTGTCTGTCAGTAGTAACCAACCCATCCATGTCATATAACCTTATCACCATTACCTTATTTCTCCTCTCCTGACATTTGCTAACTAGAACCTTACAAGAGGTAAATCATAGGCCCCAAAAAGGTTTTGGACTCTCCCATCTATCTTGAATTTTTTGTAACTCTGCATTTGTAATCTGAAATTGAAGAGCTTTGATCTGAACCCATATATTTTTGTCACAACATCTGGCGAACTTATACTCCCTTACCAATCTGCTAATTTCTGTATTGAGCCTGTGAAATTTCATTTTGAGGCCTGTATATCATATTTGCCCATATTCTGGCAAAGGCCCCTTAATGCCTTCTTGAATGAATGACAATTGCCCACAATATTCCTACCATGGGGTCTGTTAGTATGTCAATATGTCTTTATCCAGTCAGAGAAGACTCTTTACTTATTTTAATTACCTAAATAAAGGATCAAACTTCCAAAAACATATCTTTCCATTCCTGACTTGACACCCCATCTATGTGTACCAGTGAGTGGTCAGAAAGCAAGACTAGATGGCACTTCACCCCCTAACACCTCTGTAACTAATGCACTGACTACTAGATCATGTTTATATGACTTGCTCCCACTGTACCCAGTCCACAATGAAAATGATCTCTCCAATCAGGATATAGTACTTACCAAACATCCACTAAGGTTAGTCCCTCTATGGCAAGCTTCAAAGCCTGAGTCTTGTGAGGATGCATTTCTACCCCTGCCAGTATTCTAATTACCCATGGGGTTAGGGTTGTATTCAAATCCATCATACCAATAAAGGATAGCCTTTAGCACAGGGTATTTTTATGGCATTCAGTGAATGAGTCTCACTGGTATCTTCATTTGGGCCATCATAATGTCCTAGATCAAATGTATCCAATCCTACCCACATAACTGTAAGAATCCATCAACCATCCTGGTCCATTTTACAAGAGTCCATGCTCCACCCAAGACAGAAATGAATTAGGAAATGACCCTTCTTTAAGCAGAGGTACTGCAGCTATACCAACTCTTACCCTATCACCACCTATCCAAATGTCAGAGAAGGGATTTAAAATTTGTCTCCAATAAGAAGGCTACCTTTACTGAATTTCTGTTAATTAAAGACACCACCACCTTGGCTTTTGCCTTGCTATTTATCCATTTTACATTGAGGGAGACTACCCTGATAACCCTGCAACTATCCTTTATGACAGACGTCTCCACATTCCCTCTTTTAATTCCTGCAGTGTAGTAGAATGCGCTTTTCTAGCTATATCCTCAAGGGAAGAATCCATTTCTCCAGATTTTTACCCTACCAAAAATAATAACAAGAAAATAATACAAGCAATTGTATGTTTTTTTACAGGACAAGGCACAGTGATATAAGAAGACCTCTCATTTTTCCCATGAGCAGATGCCCATGAACAGCCAACATTTTAATCTGATTCCAGTCTTGAAAAAATTGCAAGTACTCTACTCAGAAACTTAGGTCACCTTCCCCACATAGCACCCTCACATACAGTATGATACTTTTCAGTATTAATGACAAAAACCCAAAATGTCCTCCAATTATTCCACAGTCATTACAATTATTTAGAAAACTGAGTTTGGTCAGACTGACATTCCTGAAAATAGTTCCATTGTTTGACTTTTGACTGTAACTATGCCTCTTCTATTTCCCAGATATATTCCAAAGTTAGTTCCATCTCATTCATGGATTCAACATCTTCCTGTTCAGAGGTCTTGGATATAGTCTTGTTAGGTGCAAAAGGAGATGAGGGAAAAGTAAATTCCTTCTCAAGCAATCTGTGTCCTCCATCCCTGGTTTGCCAGTTTAAGCTAGTATATGAGGTACAGCTTTCCTTTCTTAACCTGTGATAACTTAGATGATGTAGAGAAGGCATTTCACTCCCTGTTCTTGTGGTCTATTGGCACTTCTCCAGTTTATTTCACCATGTCTATAAATGCTTTTTCTGTGATTTTCATCCCAGTCCTATAGGAGAATCCCCATATCTGCTGAAAACTGGAAGAAAAACTGTTGTGTGCCCTTAACCAAAATCAGCATGGCAGGATATTGTAAACATACTCCAAAGGCATGTTCCTCCCCTAACATAAATAAGGTGCCATGGCTTTTCTTTTAACAAAGATAACAGCACAGTCATTTAGTACAATACATACTAGGTGGCCTCCAGCTTGAAATTAGGTTCCTGAGTCTTGGCCATCCTTAAAATATCTTCTCTGTTATTGTAATCTAGATATTTAAAAAATAAGATGTCTGTGATGCATAGAATTAAAATGCCTTGAAAAACTTCTGTCAGCATCTGCAATAACAGAAGGAGTGTCCACTTCTAGCAACTCACATAACTCTTACCTCAAAAACAGAATAGTGTCTATACCTTTCACTCTTTACAGGAGACCAACAAGCCATAAATTGTTGTGCCTGGTTCTTTTCTGCAAATCATCCATATTGACATACATTTGCCAAGTGTGTTTACATAAATCTGCCAACTCCATTGAATGCCCTACTGTACACTTGGCTTGCTTCCTCAGTTCCTGGAGCTGCTCCAAAAGAGCGATTCTCAGCTGTTCAAAATGCTGTGCAAGATTACCCACTGTAGCTTTAACTAAAGAAATATTAGCTGCAGTGTACTTAATTAAAGTTTTTAATATTTGTTTTATGGCAACAACATCCACTGGTAAATCTCCAGCCAAAGACCTCATCTTTATTTGCACCAAAACATTTAAAGTGCTATACCACTGTTCTCTCACAGGCCTCGGATACTCTCAGCACTTGTGTCCAACAGAGAGTTTGTGTTCAAGAAACAAAAATAAAAATACAAGGGTGTGAATCTGTAAACATCTTGTTATGATCATGGATATTCCATTTCCCTACATCATACAAAAATATGCAATTATGACTGGAAACCCAGCAAATAAAATATTAATTGCCCTGTGCATGATGGTTATCACATTCAAAAGATCTGCATTGCATGTATCCCCAGCATGAAGTAAAATACTGCAGATATCTTTCTAATTCTCTTGACTCATCTAGTATGTCTGTATTCTAACTATCTTCTCAAATGAATTAATATTGAACTCTGAATCAATATATAATATGTCTAAGTTCAAATTAAATTCATTACCTAGACCTCACTAGGGTCTATATTATATTATCAAAAAGACAGGTCACAAAACAGAACTTACCATGAAAATGCCGTTCAGCGAACTATTTATAGTGAGATTGCAGTACAATAAAAATTGGAAAATTTGCCCTTTCCTCACTGTAGTGTGATCTCGGAGTTAGTATATATAATTAGTAGGGGGTGTGGGGGCTGCTGAATGGCATTTTTGGTATAAGTGCTGTTCAGTGACCTGTCTTTTCGATCATATAATATAGACCTACCTCACTAGCATAGAGTCTATCCCACAGTACAAGACTAAATGTATCACAGGTGGTTGTATGTTTTGTCATCTTGTAGTAATATTGTATGCTGCTGCTTGTCTCATATAAGCATGATTTGTTTGTGCTCAAGTATTATCAGATGATCAGGCTCCTAAGGACTTAATTAGATTTGTTATAGTCATAAACAGCTTGGTAGAAGCAGCTATATATCTAAAACCTTTACGGTCCAGCTGGTCTAGAGTGCATGGTTATATTGCAGAACCAGGTCACGATATCAAGGTAAATATTTTTTTCTTCTCAATATATTCCTGCCCTACCCCATTGCTTTTGCAGCTTGACCAACATCTCCTTTGAATCTTTAGCCCTGACCTACCCATAAAACAATTCTATCCTTTATTTCTTAATTGCTTTTGCATCTTCCCACATCCCTGCCTTAATCCCTAATTTGACATTTGTCCTTTACCTACCCTGCTTAGCTTTGCCCTTAAGAATCTGTAAAATAGCCATTCGCTCAGGGGACTGCATACTCTCCTTTCACCTCCACATAGTCATTCCACTCCTAGTTCTGTCTCTGTTTTCCCAAAAATCTCAAACATGCATAATACCTTGGTGCTCCTGTCTGCTCCCACCTTGCAAACATTACTAGATAGCACAGTGCAAGTTTATTTCCCAGATGTCAGTTTTTAATTGTTAAGCAATTGTTCTATGACTGCACTTTTAGGAGTTACAGTTTATAAATCTTTTTCTGTTTTAAATCATTATTTTTATAACAATTTTTACTACATTTGGGAACTTTCTCCCTATACCTCTGCTAAAAAGTGGACAATGTACAAAAATGAATTTTCATTCATCAAAATTGTACTTACCTGAATTCTGAAACAGTGAGACCACTTGTACAAAAGATGAGAATTATGAAGCCATGGATCACCAATGATTATTCACAGAGTAAATAACCACTTGGCCACCATGATGATCTTTGCCCTTTTCTCAAGTGTAGTGTGATCCTGGAATTGGTATATTTAGTTAGTCGGGGTGAGGGGAGTGCAGCCCCCTCCATGGGTGGTTGTGGGGTGTAAAGCCCCCACTTGGGTGGGTTTGAATTTGTTCTGGTTAGTTATTTTGTCCTGGTGGCCAAGTGGTTATTTACCCTGTGAATTACCATAAATAATCCATGGCTTGGAATTCGGGTAAGTGTAATTTTGATAAATGAAAGTAGACCCATGTGTATATATATATATATATATATATATATATATATATATATATATATATATATATATATATATATATATATATATAGATATATATGGATTCACTTCAGAAGCCTGAATGATCACAAACCTGAATTGCATAAGCCGGAAGACCAAAAGCCTGAAATTTCATAAGCCTGATAACTCAAAAGCCTGAATCCCATAAGACTGAAAACAGATAGGATACATATACTGACTGAAGACAACATAAAACAGATTATATTCCACCAAATATAAGCAGGGAGGCAAGCCCCCCTGCACCCCCCACACCCCCTGCTACCTATATAAACTCCAAGATTGCACTTCACTACACTAAATTGTAATCTCGGAGTTGATATATTTAATTAGCAGGGGGTGTGGGGGGAACAGGGGGGCTTGCCCCCCTGCCCATACTTGGTGAAAACTGCTATCCTTTGTCTTGTATGTGTTGTTGTGTGTCATTTTTTGGGTTCTGTATATTTTCAGTCTTATGGGATTCAGGCTTTTGTGTTTTCAGGCTTATGAAATTTCAGGCTTTTGGTCTTCCGGCTTATGCAGTTCAGGCTTGTGATCATTCAGGCTTCTGAAGTGAAACCGTATAAATATATATATATATATATATATATATATATATATATATATATATATATATATATATATATATATATATATATATATATATATATATATATATATGAGTGTATATATATATATATATATATATATATATGTACATAGTCTTACACACACACACACACACATATATATATATATATATATACATATATGTAAATATATATATATATGTGTTCATAGTCTTAAACACACACACACACACACACACACACACACACACACACACACACACACACACACACACACACACACACGCACACACACACACAGATTCAGACTAGTGCAGGAGCTCCAGCAGGCAATATGTCTGCCGTGCGATCCAGGAATAAGCTGTAGGGACGTGCATGAGCTCTCCGGCACTAGTCCTGCACGAACTCAGCCCCTCTATACAAATGACCCCATCTTCAGGTGAAATCCATGCAAATGAGGTGACTTTGCCATCCAGGAAGCTGGAAGCCAGCCATGCAGGACTAGTGTAATCTTCAGAAATGTACTCGGCCAATAACCGATTACATTTATGCAAACTACAAAATGGAGCCATAACAGCTCCAAATAGAGGATGGATATTATGTAGAAAGCATGCAAATGGCCAAATATAAGGCCATTGGCATGAAAAACAGTTGCAAAAATAAAAAAATCAACTTTTATTTTTTTTTTAGCTGATCTCGGCTGTTTAAGCATAGGGCAGCGGTGCGCAAATGAGATCGGGCGAACAATAAAAAAAGAAACCTAAAATAAGCATTCTAACCAAAATCACTATTTTGCCATTATACTCAATGGCAGGCAGAAGACAACATAACCAGTGAATAGTGGTTGCTAAGGGGGGAGGCTCAGTGTGGGACCTGTAACTATGCATCAGCAGGCAATCCTATGCAAATGATGGGAATGATACTGAATCCCAGATCTCCCTTGCATGCTAGTCAACACCCAACAGTCTAAGAGCAGGAAAAGCTTGATGCAAGCCTAGGAGTTAGCTGAAATCATGGGGGGGGTGGTCAGGCATACTGTAAGCAGACTGGAGCCCTGTGGCTCGGGTTTGCCCTTAGCTTAGCAGAGCTAAGCAAGGGGGTATGTCTGAGGCTGCCTAGCACTCTTTACATTGCCTAAGCGGGTGTGCATACCGCACACCAGGTTTTAAAGAAAAAAATAAAGTAAACCAGGAAATAGCAGCTCTGTGCACATTTGCAGACTGTGTTTGCTCGGTGCACCCCTGGGCATAAACAGGAAGGCAATGGGAAGGGAAAACAGTAGTAGGAAGGTAATCAAGGAGAACTAGCTTAGCTGCCAGGTTAGTGGCATTGCACGAAGTATCGGAGACCATCCATGTGCAACTAACAGTGGGCAAGACTGCTTTTCAGTTTATAGCATCCTACAGACCACCCTCTCAAAGTCAGGAATCCCACTCAGCTTTCCTGAAAACATTGGAGAACATGAAGATCTCTCCGAACACCATTATATTGGGCGACTTCAACTACCCAAACATTGACTGGGAGCACTACTCAAGCCCCAGCACCTTAGCCCAAAGGTTCCTGGAAATTATAAACTCAAATGCTATGGAACAACTAGTCACCACTCCCACAAGAGGGGACAACATACTAGACCTGATCATTACCAACATGGGGACTCTATGCTCCACACCAGAAGTATATCTCTCATTGGTAAGATCAGACCATAAATTAATTTCACTGGATATCCACATCCCGACCTCACCCCCAGCCCAGAAAACCACAGTGAAAAACTTCTCAAAAGTGAACTTCTCACTTCTCAAAACTGAAGTGGAATCCTTCAAGGCCCCAGGGCCAGTGGAAACTACGGCCCAAACTGCAGAATCCTATATAAACACATTCTACGGACATCTCCAGGAATGCATCATCCAAAGGCAGGCGTCCAGTCCGGTGGACCCCTGCCATAAATAAACTGTACAACAGAGGGAGGAAGCTACTACATGATAGAGCAAAATCCTTAATAGGGAAGGCATCTCTGATCAGTACTAGCAAAAAATTACGATCCCTCATAAAATCCCCCAAGGCCAGCTTCGAGAGAAAAATTGCACAGGATACCAAAGACAATCATAAGGCTTTTTTCAGTTATGTTAGAAACCTGGGATGCAACTCCCAGACTTGTTCTGAGTTGATTCTAAATGACAAAAAATACACTGAACCCACAGACATCACCAATATCCTGGCAGACAAGTTCAGTGCAAACTTCTCCACCCCCCCCCCCAAAAGAACAAGTATCTATCCCGGCAGAGGGCTGCCTCCCAAACATCTCTGATGCTGAGGTGAAGGCTGCCCTCTCCAAAGCAAAAAACACTGCTTCCATGGGACCAGATGGCATCCCAGGTTGTGTCCTACATGAACTCCAAGAGGAACTAATCCCTCAAATAAAACAGCTATACAATCTCAGCCTCACTACAGGATATGTGCCCACAGAATGGCGTACAGCAACAGTGGTCACACTCCACAAAGGTGGAGCCTCTACGGACCCTGGAAAATATCGCCCCATAAGCCTGACTAGCTTAGTCTGCAAGGCTATGGAGAGGATCATCATGGAGCTCATAAACAAAGACATTGGGGACCTACAGACACTAGATCCTACCCAGTTCGGCTTTGCCAAGGGCAGATCCTGCCTTTTGAACCTGGTTGACTTCTTCGAAACAGTCACCAAAGCCATAGATGAAGGAAAGGTAGTCCACACAGCCTATCTGGACCTTGCAAAGGCATTTGACACAATACCCCACTCGGGCATCATAGATAAGCTATCCAGCTTAAATATAAACCCCTATGTCACAAGATGGGTCGCAAACTGGCTCAAAGACAGAACCCACAGAGTGAGAGTTGCTGGAGCCATGTCAGACTCGAAACTGGTCACAAGTGGCATCCCACAGGGTTCTGTCCTGGGACCACTCTTGTTCGGTATATACTTTTCCGAGGTACAGGCATACATGGGAGGACTATGGCTCACCAAGTTCGCAGACGACTGCAAACTGGGCGCCATAATCAACTCTCCAGCTGACACAAACATCCTTCAAAAAGGTCTCACAGAGACAGATAACTGGTGCCAGCACCATGGTTTAAAGCTAAATGCCAAAAAATGCATAGTCATACCCTTTGGCAAAAACAACGTGCCCACAAATTACCACATAGGCGGAAACCCATTAAGTACAGAGAAAGTTATTAGGGACCTGGGGACCCAAGTTGATAGCAATCTCTCCTTTAAAAACCACATTGCCAAAGTGGTTAGAAAGACTTTCTACATAGCCCACCTCATCACGAAGGGTTTCACATCTAGATCAAGAGAGATAATCATGCCCCTTTATTCATCCCTCATCAGGCCCATCATAGAATGCAATGCCCCTTTTGGGATGTACCTTACCCGACACCTGCAGCTATTAGAAAGACCCCAAAAGTATCTCACCAAGAGGATCAAGGGTCTCAAACAGATGCCATATGCTGCTCGGTTAAAAAAACTCCAGCTCTACTCAGTTGCATACCGCCTACTTCGAGGCGATCTATGCCTGACATACAAAGCTATGTCAAATCCAAAATTAATGGACATGCTCCACCTCAGTAAATCTAAATCCCTTAGAGCCACACGCTTGAGGGACTTGTACCTCAGCACAGAAATAAATAGAACTTGCTGGAGGGACAGGTTCATAACCCAGGGGCTCCCTTCGCTCTGGAATAGAGTTCCAGTTCATGTGAGGCAGAGCACCTCACTGAATCTCTTCAAGAAGAATCTCGATAGGTGGATGGGGGATCGTAGGTTTGTCCCAGGGATTACTCCTGTGTCACTGTTAGACAGAGGCACAGTAAACTAAACCTTAAAAAAGGGCACAGTATACTCAAATCAAGGGGTGGCGTAAGCCATACAGAATCGGGCTAGGCTTATAATTGCCCCAGGGCAGATAGCCTAGTATGAACCTATGAACCTATGAACCTAAATGTATCTGAATCAGCCAATTACACAGGCAGCAGCCCATCCCAGCCCAGGCCAGAACACTACTATAAACTATGCAAACACCTTTCCCTCTGGTTTTCCCACATACTCTACAACACCGGTGTATAAAAGCAGGGGAATTTTGACAAACAAAAACAACAAAATTATAGGGGCTGCAATAGCTATAATACAACAACATGTGGAAGTTGCTGAGGGTGGTGAGGATAATAATGCTGTTGACCAACCCACAATGAGGAGACAGAGAAGAGTATACAGACCCAGGGTAACCTACCAGGAGCTACATGAGCTGGAGATAGTGGAACACTATAGGGTGGACAGGGACCTCCTACAGCAAATTGTTGAGCTGTGCTGGTCATGCCTCACACACAGAACTAACAGAGAGGAACCCATCCCAGTGAATACCAAGGTATGTGTAGGCCTAAGAATACTAGCTACAGATACATTCCAAAGGCCAACTGGGGATATCGTGGGGATATCGCAGGCATCAGCATCCAGGGTACTCCCCCATTTCCTGGATGCCATGTCAGCACATGCTGGTGAGCACGTATATTTCCCCAACACCCGTGAGGCGTTGGCCAGCAATATGCATCTCTTCCACCAAATAGCAGAATACCCTGAGGTAGTGGGTGCTATAGACTTGTTGCACATATGCATCAAAGCACCACTCTATGAGCAAGGTAAGGTCTACATAAACCGCAAGGACTTTCCCTCCATCAACTGCCTGGTCATGTGTGATGCCCAAGGCATTATAAGGAATGTGTGTACTGGCTGCTCTGGAAGCTATCACGATTCCCACATCTGGCATCTGATGCAGCTGTACTAGAGATTTGCCAATGGGGACATCCCTTATGGTCACCTAGTGAGGGATGCTGGTTACGAACTGGAGCTGTGGCTGATGACACCCATCAGAAATGCACACACACCTGAACAAGAACTCTATAATGAGGCACACGCACAGACCAGAATTATAATAGAGTGTGTGTTTGGGATGCTCAAGTCACAGTTCCAGTGCCTGGACACATCCGGTGGAGTCTTGCAGTACTCACCAGCTACATGTACTCAAATTGTCATCATATGTGCCATGCTACACAATATGATCCTGCAGAAACAGCTGCAGCAGGAACAGCACAGGGCAGGGCCACACAGCTCTCCACCGTTGCCAAAGCCTGCACAGGCACAGAGTCTCTCGGAGGAGGAACAACCTGAGCCTGCCGCAGTAGGCAGAAGGTGGTGTGTCCAGTATGCCATGGCCTTGGTAAAGAGGGAACGCATAGCATGTACACTGACACAGGAGGGAACCAGGGAATGATACCTCTCTCTGACTCACACATACAGTAAAAGGGATGCTAAACATGACAGTACCTGTGTCTAACCATGTGTAGGTAGTGTACTATGTGCATCCGACATAGGCAGCCCTCCAGCACCATCCTCAATACTGGCACACCCACAAGGTAAGTCACTCTCCTTACCAGTTGCCGACTGGAGTAGTATGTGTTGTTACCTGTATCTATGGTATGGATGTGAGCATGGAAGGGAACTGGGTGGCTAAATGTAATGCCAGCAGATAGTAGACACCTATAGTGGCAGCATGAGATCTGTAACAAATACTGATGTCACCATAGTAGCCAGTACTACACATGGTGACAAAACCCACTGCAGGAAATGTGCTGGGCCACATGTGTGTTCATATGACACACACATGACAGTCAGGGAGGTTCACATACCCAACAAAAGTCTCAGCCAGCAGGACAGGTGTAGACAAACACAAACAATGGCTGTGCTAAGGCCTCTAAATGATGCCTATAGGTAACCTCCCCCCAAGGCCTACACAGACAGGCTACATCAGGTCAGGCAGTGGGATATTAGTTCTGAAGGGTAAGAAGTCAGAAACGAATATGTAGGTCAATCAAACCTAAGTTCTGTAGTACACTGATATGCCTCTAGTCAGCATGATAGGCTAGAAAACAGAATGCAATGGAGTACCTGACATACCAGTACAGTCATAGCAAATGTGTACAAGTGTCAAGTGTGCCCCCCCCAATCCAGTGTAGCAATGTAGAAACAGTCAGGCGTGCCCCCCCAAATCCTATGCAGACATGTAGTAACAGTCAGGTTTTCCCCCCAATGCTATGTAGAAAAGTAGAAACAGTCTGGTGTGCCCCCCCAATCCAATGTACACACGTTGTAATAGTCAGGTGTGCCCCCCCAAATCCTATGTTTAAATCTAGTAACAGTCATGTGTGCCCCCCAATCTGATGTAGACATGCAGTAACATGTATGTGTAGGTATAATATCAGTGGAGCACAGATGTCCAGAGTTGGCCAAGGTAGCAGGATAGATTGTGGCATTTGTACAATATGCAGGAATGTGTGCATTAGGTTGGTGCGTGTTTCCTATTATGTGAGAGTGGTCAGTATGTATGCATGTTGAGGTTTGACCTGGTGGCCATTGCCCACTACTGCCGATGACAGGGCCAAGTCCTCACAACTGCAATGCCAAAGACAATTCCCCACAGTATAACACATGCTAGCAGTAAGCCATTGTAAATGTATGGTGGTAATATGTGTCATCATCTGAAAGATGGACATGGCATGACTGTTGGGCTAGATATACAAGCAGTACACATGGTAAAGTACCCCAGACATACAGTATATAATGTCTAACTGTGAAATGGACACACCCTTGGAATTGTACATAGATATATGCATCACATTATCTGGGCCTGTAGTAGGGAATACCGGTGTTGCCTGGCCGAACACTTTCATATGACAAAGGTGATAGGACTGATGTATTGGGAAACAGCTGATGTACCTGCACAAGCCAGCATAACTGGAATCCCCTACGCATATCTGTGAGTCAAATGCAAGTAGTGTCCATAGCATACATGCACTCAGCTCACCCAAACACCACTCACATGTACATCTCTGCTCGTATCCCTGCTGTTAGGAATGGGTACGATATGACCCCCACCTATGTATGGCAATAGCAAATGAATGCAGCTTGCAGTGCAGGTGTCCCATGGAGGTGTGTCCCTAGCTGTAAGTAGCACCCTGCCAGCATCCACACCACCTGATCAATAATGATAGAAACTATTGGCATGAACACCTAGCACACCTACCCTGTTACCTCAGGGGAATATACTGTATGATGGTCTGGGACTGTAGGACTGACAGAATGCAATGGCCTGCCACAGCTGGCCTGCATCACCATCAAATAGCCTACAGGTCTCTGCCAAAGGCCTGTGTCTCACACATACTGCCAATGCATGTTATGTCATAGACACCCAAATAACAACACAACACACTCCACACAAGCCATATGCAAGGCCATGTGGACAAACCACAGTAACATGTCCACCATGTCCCACTGCATGAACTGTGGACCAACACCAAAACACAGCTGTGATGAGGTGATAAACTTAGGGAAAGTATCAGAGAATGTATGCATAATATATGGAAGAGGTTAGAATTATAGGGGGGGGTGGGAGAATGGACAGCATGGATTGTGCAAGGTCCGACACACAACCATGTGCACATACTACCACTGACTGCAGACACATAAATGGGTGGATACAAACCTGCCCATACACCACAATAGGGGTAATGTCCTGACTTATGACCCCTGCCTCTGGGTAACCTGTGTGAATCTGTATAGCTGTGAGGTATTGCCACAGCAAGATAAGGTCATACTGTCATGTTGATGGATGTACAAGTATGGGATCCTCTGTCAGCACTGTACCAAGGTCCTGAACTAGATACACAGACCCAGCAGCAAGTGTCTGCAGCTCCCCCTCCAAAATAGCATAACTCTCCATGAATATGTAGGTGTTTGCCCACAATATTGGACATAGCTGCATTCACCCTTGTTCCCCAGGACATCACTGTGCGCAAGAATGTCCACCTAACAGTACTTGAGGACATAAAACATCACAGTGTATAACAGTACACATGTCTGAATATCTCTGCTAACACCAGTACCATGTAGCAGAAGCAGCACAGACACAAACACCTAAAGTACACACTATCCCTTGTACAGTTTGACCCCATATTGCCAACTGATCTACAAATATCCTGCAGAAACAGTTTTCTACCTGTAGGTGTAGAACACAAAGGTCTGCACTGGAGTACACACTACCTGGAATGGATCCGCACATTCAACACAGAAGGGCATACTGGGCATGCTCACACACTTAGAGAAATGAAGGCAATGTCAGACAACAACATACTGGAAGGTCATACTGGGCATGCTCATACACTTAAACAAATGACGCCCATGTCTGCAAACAAGAGTGGACCATACATATCTGACAGTTGCAGATGTTAGTGCATACACTCCTCAGTATGCACCAGTCATGCTTTGCACACACATTGGCACATTGGATAGGAATACAGACATATATCCAAGGATAACACACTATAATACGCCAAACGTAGACATACATAGATGTATGCAAGAGAGTGACAGTGACAAAGAGCCTTCTATCATGAGGCCTGTCCCACCCAGCACACAGCCAAATGGCTACATCCACATGATGTGTAAATGCCACTCACTGTAGAAATTAACCATTGGTATCCGTCAGCAGTACAGACTCTGTGGTGGAAGTGCTAGCTGTGCAACATGACTGTACACGGCAGTAGTCATCTAGCAGTTGTATACATGTGCCTGTTGAATATAAACCTGCATGTGCCTGGTATGGTGTGTCAACCTCTAGATGAATGGGTTATGGCCCATGCACACACTGCCCCATAGCCCTACTATGAAAAGCCTGCTGATGTCATCCACTTTGAAATACATCTTTGGGAATGGAGTACCTCAGTGATCTCTGTGGTGCATCCTAACTCTGCATAATGCTGTAGTGTGATAAGCTAGTTAGGTAGGGGAATTCTAATCTCAGACATGGCAACTGTGTTTTTCTGTCTGTGTAGGGAGCAAAGCTTTTTAGGCTAGTCTCATTCACTGCAGTTCAAATGCCCTACTTTGGCAAGGCTGCTGATGCCAGTGTGAAATGCACCTTTGGGAAAGGTGTAGTCTAGTAATCTCTGTGGTGTGTTCTGTAACTGTGGAATGCTGTAGTGTGATAAACTATTTAGGTAGGAGTTCTAATCCCAGACATGGTAACTGTATGTGTGTTTCTGTCTGTGTAGGGACCAATGCTTTTTAGGCTAGTCACACTCACTACAATTCAAATGCCCTACTTTGGCAAGGCTGCTGATGTCATTCACTGTGAAATATACCTTTGGGAAAAGAGTAACCCAGTAATCTCTGTGGCGCATCCTGTAACAGTGTAATAATGTAGTATGATAAGCTGCTTGGGTAGGTGTTCTAATTCTAGACATGTCAACTGTGTGTGTCTCTGTGCAGGGGGCAATGCTTTTAAGGCTAGTCACATTCACTACAATTCAAATGCCCCACTTTGGCAAGGCTGCTGATGTCATTCACTGTAAAATACATCTTTGGGAACAAAGTAGTCCAGTAATCTCTGTGGTGTGTTCTATAACAGCGTAATGCTGTAGTGTGATGTAGTATGTTGATAGGGGGTTCTATTCCCACACATGGCAAGTGTGTGTGTTTCTTTGTCTGTGTAGGGAGCAATGCTTTTTAGACTCGTCACACTCACTATAATTCAATCGCCCTACTTTGGCAAGCCTGCTGATGTCATTCACTGTGAAATACACCTTTGGGAAAGGGGTAGCCCAGTAATATCTGTAGTGTGATAAGCTAGTTAGATCAGTGTTCTAATCCCAGACATGTCAAGTGTGTGTGTGTTTCCTTGTTGGTGTAGACAGCAATGCTTTTTAGGCTAGACGCACTCACTACAATTCAAATGCCCTAGTTTGGCAAGCCTGCTGATGTCATTCACTGTGCAATACACCTTTGGGAAAAAAAGTAGCCTAGTAACCTCTGTGGTGTGTCCTATAACAGTGTAATACTGTAGTGTAATTTAATCCTTTGGTAGGGGTTATATTCCCACACATGGCAAGTGTGGATGTTTGTGTGTGTGTCCTTGTCTGTGTAGGGTACAATGCTTTTGAGGCCATTCACAGTCACTACAACCTTTAATGGCCTTCTTTGGCAAGCCTGCTGATGCCATACCCAGTGAAATACACTTTTGGGGAAGAAGTACTCCAATAATCTCCATGGTGCGTCCTATAACTGCGTAATGCTATAGTGTAATAAACTAGTCAGGTAGGAATTCTAATCCCAGACATGGCAAGTGTGTGTGTCTGTGTTTGTCATTCATATCCTGTGTGGAGGTGGTTGTCAGAATGTAACAACTTGACTCACTGTGGAGTGGGTTTTGCAAATTTCTTATATGGTGGCCCTATTATATGTCAAATGTCCACCTTACAAGTATAACAGACGTGAAACAGCTGAGAGGCTGGGGTGGCAATCCATATCCCAATATGTGACATCAAGGGCTGGTGAACAGAGTTAGCAAACCTTGTATTACACAGAGAACACTCTGAACCCATGTCCCATACACAAACATTGCCCACAGATAGTAACCGTGGTGTGATTTTAGTGGACTACAGAGGGCATGGACCCTGTCCATCAGTACAATATGCATGTACATGCAGACAGTGTGCCTTCACTATGTTCCCCACTGGATGCCTGCAACACCTGTGGTGCCATCAAATGTGACCTACAAAAAACATACCATGCCTTATACACATGCCCTGTATGGACAGATGCCACTGACACCATGGAATATCTGCATCAAGCAATCAATGTGGGTGCAGGGTCAACCTGCTGTCCATTACCTGTTCCCAGCACATGAGGACAGGACAGGCACATCTGATGATAACAATCTGTGTACACAACATGGGTCAGACACCACAGGTACAGTTCCACATGTCATTGTACATGTATGTGGGATGTGTGCACATCCTAGACAGCATCCATGTTATGGACTAAAGAACACATTCATGGCAAGCATTGCACAGCTATGGCCACACACAATAGTTACCTAGGTGATTGGATGGTGAATACAATACCCACCTGTGTGGGCCAATCCAGACACTACACCCCTGAGCCACACTGCAGACCATTGTCATGTGGCCTGATGCCAAGGTATACCCTTCATCTAGCCTTGTATAGTCTTCTGGCACAGCCAACTGCTACACACCTGTGAAGCAATGCACGCATGCATGTCAGTACTGGCACCCTGTGTCTGTGTGTGTGGTGTATGATGCTTTTGACCACATTCACACTCACTACAACCCCAATTGGCATACGGAAGCATGCTGTCTGATGTCAGGCACCTTCACATACCCTTTGTCCATATAACCTCCAGATAACTCCTGTGGTGCATGTGATACCTGCACAATACTGTATTGTGGCAAACTAACTAGTTAGGAAGTGTATTCCTGACCCTGCCAAGTGTGTCAATGTGTGTGAGTCCCTGAGAGAGTGTGGCTGTGTTGATGCTGACACCTGTTCATGTGGACAGGCACATATACTACACCTACCGTATCGCTACCATATAACTGTTGCAGATGTCACTCTCCATCACATATATGTTTGGACAGCTCCTCAACATGTAAGCTATGTGGCACATGTGAAAGCAATACATAGTCAGTCAGGGGTTTGATACCCTGTACTGGTAGGCGTGTGACACAAACTTGCTTAGATTTTACTCTTCCACTCCCTCCCTGACTTACTTTGTCTCTGTCTGCCTCTCTCTCTCCATCTTTGGTAGATGTGGAGAACTACACCTGTTTTGCTTAGGCAGCAGCATGTGTTTTGTAAGTGATGCTCATGATCAGCTGATGGCCTCTGCATGAATTGCAGCCCTCCTCTAGCTGGTTGCATGTGGGACAACTGTAGTAACATTCTCATAGCCAATTGCAAGGAAACACACTCCAATATCTAGGAACATCATGTTGGTGTTGGGCCTTTTCATTCACTGTGAGCAGGACCTAGATCTGGTGTTTGGCAAACAGCATCACAGATGGATTGGGGTTGGGGATTTACCTCTAACAACATACACTGTGGAAACAGCCCAACACACAGGAGGGGAATGTGACTGACATGACTAAAGAATGTAAGTGTTGCTATTCTGCATTTGGAGTAATGTCGGTTTAACAGGGTGTGTGTGGATATGGCTGGGCTACATGTTTTAATACCTGTCATGACAGTGCTATGTTTTTTAGGAAACCCCCATCTGTAGGGTCATCTGCAGACTGGGCAGTGCATGGTGCCTTTTGTTTCTTGTGTTACTCAATGAACAACTATCTGAGAACTGCAGAAGCATTGTCTGAGGATTGCAGTCAGTACATGGTGACAGCCATGAGAGTTACTGGCTTCATATCCCTCATAGGACATATATCACAACAAACCCTGTTATAACAGTAAATGTATGATGTTATCATAGCAACATGTCAATATTGGCCCTGTGTTTATGCCTCCAGCCACAACTCTGTCAACCTTTGTACATATGTCATGCAGTAAGAGGTGCATTTGTTCTGTACACCATTATTTATTCACATCATATCTGATAACAAGCCAGTGGATATCAGACTGCTAGACATGTTATGTATAGTAGGGGTTATATTTGAGGACATAATCTGGGAATTCTGTGGTTGTGTGTACAGTACTGAGGTCTGTGTACTTATGGTGGTTGTCGACAGTATGTGTATTGTGAAGATATACCTTGGCCAGTGTAGAGACTGTGGTAGATGTCATTGTTCTTGGTACTGTTCTGTCTGATGTTACATGCTGCTCCAGTGTATGTTACCCTATTGGCTTACATGTTTGTAGGGCCCAACACACACATGTCCCATACCACAGACAGGCATTGGACCACAGTGTGTAGTGGCCCAGTATATGTAGGGTTAATGCGTGAGTGGCACATGTGAGGATGGTGTTGATCAGATAGTCCTTATATTGTAATATTAAGCTAGCTTACCATATGTGGCTGTGGTTATGTTCACATTGGTTGTGGTTATGCACTTTCACACAGGAGTCTGTTACTCTGTGCTGTGACATGCCTGTAGAGCCAGCTATATATGCAGGTACATGTGTATTCCCCCATAGGAAATGTAGGCCAGTGTTGTGGCAGTCTGCCTGTAGTCTGCACAGTGCATTGTTACATGCCTAGCAGCTTAGTGTACTTACCCAGTGTGATGTTATATCCAGATACTTGCCAGATGTACTGCTGACGGGTCACCATAACAGTCATATATTTCTGACAAAGCAGTAGGATGCTGTACAGATGTATGTCACTAACTAGTGGGTGGTATGCGGCCATGCCACCTCTGTACCAGCAGTTATTATGTGTCAGGACAGACAGGAGTGTGTGAATGCATAACCTATGGGGGCAAATGTATACCAGTATTTACGTGATATACCTATCTACATGGCTGTTAACATCCACATTGTAAGGTGTGGTCCACATTTCTTGCACTAAGGGGTTCTGCGTATACCTCTGGACTGACCAGAGTGTGTCAGACTGTCCACATTTATTGGCCACATCTCTGCTGTAGTCCACAGGATCACTACTGTGCTATGATGTCCTTAGGATGTCTGTCAGTAGCCAATGGTGCACATGTTACAAGCAGATGTGACCTCCCATACAAAACATGTCTGTTAGGTCAACCCCTATTACAGTAGCAACAGTCTACACATATACCTCCAATGCATACCTGACATCCCCTTGCACTAAGAGGTTGAGACTATTGAGGCTGAGGTAGGACTCCACTCCATGTTCTGGAAATATGGTGAACATATATGTATATATAATTATCCATATATTTGTATAGATATATATACACATATACATATCGACATACATAGATGGATATGTATATGTACACACACACACACACACATATATATATATATATATATATATATATATATATATATATATATATATAAACACTCAGATATATGCATATACACAGCAATATATGTCTACACATATACAGATAGAGATACATATGCACATATATTTATGGATATCTACATATATATTGACAGTAATAGGTATATCAGAATAGATATGTATGCACATATAGTTATAGTTATCTACATATATATCTACCTAAATAGGCATATCTGTACACATAGGATGTGCATACATATATAGCTATGTATACATATAACTATATATATATATATATATATATATATATATATATATATATATACATATATATATACGCACACACACACACATGGCCATATGATGCACTATACAGATGTGTATACAGACATATGTATGAATATACATGTGTATGTACATGTAGACATATATCAACATATTAATTTTATATATCCATATTCCTGTCATGTGTAAACCTCACGGTTGTGTATATCCTAACAATCACCAAATTCAAACCTTAGAAATAGATGCACCGAACAAGCGAAAATGTTCCAATAACAGCCACTTTTATTCAATCCACAAATAGAGCAGTCTTTAAGCGTGCAATATACTCGTACACTTTTCGTCGCCTCTAGATATCGCAACTTCCTCAGAAGACAAATTGCTAATCTCGTTCATGCATTTAAATAGTAAATTCGTAGGCAATTAAATATTGGTCAATTAATTATAATGCTTTTAACCCTTTCTTAACACCAATGTCTACGATCTATTTAAATAGAAATCCTATACTTGCTGCTACAAACAAACACTAAACATTCATTTAATAGAATTAAAATTTAAGCTATATAGCCAATACAATTAATCATTAGTAAACCATTTTAGACATTTACAACATTTTAAAACATTTAAAACATCCAAAACATTTGAGACATTTAAAACATTCAACTGATCATTAGACTGACAAGGGGGGCACTATCAGTCTATAAATCTATAAATATTACCTTGTATTTTATTAGTTTACCAATTTATAACCTAACATACTTGTTTTACATTCAAAACCAAAATCAACATTCAATATATCCTACCCGACAGGTGCCATTATAGATTTAAAGTTTTTGATTTTAAAAAAAGCCTATAACTTTATCTAACAATAGTAATAAAAAATAGTAATAAAAAATAGGTTTAAAATATATAAAAATATAAAAATATATACCTGTTTACTATCAAATATAAATACAGATATAAATGAATATTTAACTAACCTACTTCATTAGAATGTTTATAAATACATTTTATTGCCATTATATTTATTAATTAATAATAGACCAACACTACCAAATATACATATCTCTTTACCTTTCTAGGTTTTTTAATCTTAAAATACATTTTATAGATGTCATCTCATTTAAACCAGGTAATTGATTGGCATTCGCTGTTAGTTGCCATATTAGTTCTTTCTTCTCAAGTTTTAATGGTTCATAAGGGCATCTTACATCTGGTGTAACTTGATCAATTACTTTAAACCTAAAGTTATGCCCTTCATTTAAGTGACAATGTCTAGCAAGTGCGTTGTCCAATTTAGTTTTTCTAATACTGTAAATGTTCTCATATATTTTCTCGTGTAGTTTCCTATCTGTTTTTCCTATATAAAAGGCTAAACATGTATCACATGCTGCCAAATATACAACTTGACGGCTACTACAATTGAACTTTTTTCCTATTTTATAGGTTTGATTCCTTATCTTAAAGGTATTACCTTCTTCAACATATTTACAATAGTTGCACATATTACACTTTGTCATACCTCCATTAAGTCTGACGTTTTCTTTTTTACCTTGCAAAATTTCCTTAAAGTTTTGATTCCTCTTATAAACCACTTTTGGTTTATCAGGTATTAAGTCCCTAAACGCATTATCTGAAGACAAAAGATGCCAATTTTTATTTAAGATGTTCTTGATGTCAAGCACATCCAAATTAAAACAAGTAATAAAGCTACAAGAAAATCCTATACTTATTACTCTCTTTGTTTGTCCTACTGGTTCAACATTTTCCATTGGCCTTAATATTGATCCTAATATTGGAGAATAAATTCCTTCCCATCGTTTATTTTTTACTTCAGTTGCTATATTAACAATGAATTCTATTGGATAACCCCTTTGCACAAAAAATTTTTCAAGGAGTTTACATTCTTCCAAGAAATCGCCTTCAACCGTAATCATCCTCGCTGCCCTAACATGCTGGCCTTTTACTACAGCTTTTTCTGGGTCAGTGGGTGACTACTAGAAAAATGAAGGAATGTGTTGGAATACGTTTCCTTCCTATATATGTTCGCTATGTAACTCTCATTTATGTAGTCTTTCTTCAAGTTAACATCTAAATAGCTGATATTATCCTTACTAAAATTATAAGTAAACTGTAGAAAATTAGTACTACAATTAAAAGAAGTCAAGATTTTATCCAACCCTCCAATATCAGTTTCAACCACCATAAAAATATCGTCCAGAAATCTCATATAATAGGTGATTTTCTCTTTAATCCCCTCATTTTCAAAAATTGTGAGCCTTTCCCATCGTGCCATTACTAAATTCGCAATACTGGCACCGCATGGCAATTCATAGCAACCCCAATCTTTTGATGAAAAATTTCTTTATTAAAAAGAATGTAATTATATGAAAGGACTGTATCAATCAGTTCCTCTATCAACTTTATTTCATCAACCGGTGCATCCAGGGCCCTCATCATATCACTCACCCATTCAATTGCTTTACTATGTGGGATACAAGAATATAAATCTTTAACATCTATCGTCACTAACAATCCTGTAGCTGAAAAGTGTAAGTCATTAATGGATCTAAGAAAAGACCAAGAATCCTTTGAAATTTGCTTCTCTAGCTTAATATATTTCTGCAGTGTCCACACTTGAAACAAGGAAGTCGATACTTAAAAAACAGCGGTCATAGTCATACTGATATCAGTATGACTATGACCGCTGTTTTTTAAGTATCTACGATCATATTAAAAAGATGAACGGTATTAAGAATAAGAAAATTGACAGGGATGTGAGAGAGTATGGGGAAGGGAAAGCATACCCTCACCCTCCGCGCCCTGCCAATATACAAACTAATGAACAGGGTAATGTGCCTGAAAATATTACTCACGTTGAACAGAGAATAAGACCAGCATTACAACAAACTGAAACACATGTACCACCTCAACCCTTACCAGCACAAACTTTTAATAATGATACCGGTGTCAGAAGGAGTGAAAGACTTGCCCAACAGGGGAACTCTTCAAATGTAAACAATGTTGATGGACAGAACCAGTTTAATAATAGTGCTGGAAGGTTTGGTAATCAAAATTTTCGGGGCTCAGCCTCGAAGCCCAATTACCAGACCAAGAGGAACCAGAAGAACAAGAGGAGGAAATGGTAGAGTGTACTGCTATTGACTTGTTAAATGGTCCTAACAACCAAAAGTGTATAGTTATAGCAAACGCTGAATTAGACTTTAAAATTTATAACTATACAAATTTAGAAATTGGTGAAGATACTGTAGCTTTGTTAAGTAAGGGATACACTTTTGTGCCAAGTTCTACGCTCAACATTGCCCATACTCTAATCGATTTAAAACTGTTTACAAGGAAGTTAAATTTATTATTTCTTATGGGAGAAAATTTAAATGAAAGACCTGACTTCCTTGTTTCAAGTGTCTATAATCCCCCTCTTCATCCTGCCTTACTTCTGTTTGAAAAAATAATGGAAATAGATTTAAGGAATTTAAAGGAAAGTAAAAATAAGTATAAATATAATTTAACAAAAGAAGAAAGAGAATTGTTAAATTTGTTAAAACAAGCTCCTATTCGGGTAATGAAGCCCGATAAAGGAGGGGGACTAGCAATAATGTTCAGCAGTGACTATGAAGATAAAATGTTAAAAATTTTGGAGAGTGACACGTATGTTAAGTCCTCTATAAATGAGATGAATATTGCAACGGGGAGAATGAAATCATTGTTTGAAGAACTGTTTATTGAAAGAAGGATCGATAGTGTCCTGTATAATTTTTTACAACAAGCACAAGTTAGGACACCGGTCCTATTTGGTATCCCCAAGGTACATAAAAATTTAGAGGACCCACCTATGAGACCTTTAGTTGACGGGAGGGGGAGTATGACTTATACATGTGCTAAAGTAATAGACAGGACACTGCAGAAATATATTAAGCTAGAGAAGCAAATTTCAAAGGATTCTTGGTCTTTTCTTAGATCCATTAATGACTTACACTTTTCAGCTACAGGATTGTTAGTGACGATAGATGTTAAAGATTTATATTCTTGTATCCCACATAGTAAAGCAATTGAATGGGTGAGTGATATGATGAGGGCCCTGGATGCACCGGTTGATGAAATAAAGTTGATAGAGGAACTGATTGATACAGTCCTTTCATATAATTACATTCTTTTTAATAAAGAAATTTTTCATCAAAAGATTGGGGTTGCTATGGGGTCGCCATGCGGTGCCAGTATTGCGAATTTAGTAATGGCACGATGGGAAAGGCTCACAATTTTTGAAAATGAGGGGATTAAAGAGAAAATCACCTATTATACGAGATTTCTGGACGATATTTTTATGGTGGTTGAAACTGATATTGGAGGGTTGGATAAAATCTTGACTTCTTTTAATTGTAGTACTAATTTTCTACAGTTTACTTATAATTTTAGTAAGGATAATATCAGCTATTTAGATGTTAACTTGAAGAAAGACTACATAAATGAGAGATACATAGCGAACATATATAGGAAGGAAACGTATTCCAACACATTCCTTCATTTTTCTAGTAGTCACCCACTGACCCAGAAAAAAGCTGTAGTAAAAGGCCAGCATGTTAGGGCAGCGAGGATGATTACGGTTGACGGCGATTTCTTGGAAGAATGTAAACTCCTTGAAAAATTTTTTGTGCAAAGGGGTTATCCAATAGAATTCATTGTTAATATAGCAACTGAAGTAAAAAATAAACGATGGGAAGGAATTTATTCTCCAATATTAGGATCAATATTAAGGCCAATGGAAAATGTTGAACCAGTAGGACAAACAAAGAGAGTAATAAGTATAGGATTTTCTTGTAGCTTTATTACTTGTTTTAATTTGGATGCGCTTGACATCAAGAACATCTTAAATAAAAATTGGCATCTTTTGTCTTCAGATAATGCATTTAGGGACTTAATACCTGATAAACCGAAAGTGGTTTATAAGAGGAATCAAAACTTTAAGGAAATTTTGCAAGGTAAAAAAGAAAACGTCAGACTTAATGGAGGTATGACAAAGTGTAATATGTGCAACTATTGTAAATATGTTGAAGAAGGTAATACCTTTAAGATAAGGAATCAAACCTATAAAATAGGAAAAAAGTTCAATTGTAGTAGCCGTCAAGTTGTATATTTGGCAACATGTGATACATGTTTAGCCTTTTATATAGGAAAAACAGATAAGAAACTACACGAGAGAATATATGAGCACATTTACAGTATTAGAAAAACTAAATTGGACAACGCACTTGCTAGACATTGTCACTTAAATGAAGGGCATAACTTTAGGTTTAAAGTAATCGATCAAGTTACACCAGATGTAAGATGCCCTTATGAACCATTAAAACTTGAGAAGAAAGAACTAATATGGCAACTAACAGCGAATGCCAATCAATTACCTGGTTTAAATGAGATGACATCTATAAAATGTATTTTAAGATTAAAAAACCTAGAAAGGTAAAGAGATATGTATATTTGGTAGTGTTGGTCTATTATTAATTAATAAATATAATGGCAATAAAATGTATTTATAACCATTCTAATGAAGTAGGTTAGTTAAATATTCATTTATATCTGTATTTATATTTGATAGTAAACAGGTATATATTTTTATATTTTTATATATTTTAAACCTATTTTTTATTACTATTTTTTATTACTATTGTTAGATAAAGTTATAGGCTTTTTTTAAAATCAAAAACTTTAAATCTATAATGGCACCTGTCGGGTAGGATATATTGAATGCTGATTTTGGTTTTGAATGTAAAACAAGTATGTTAGGTTATAAATTGGTAAACTAATAAAATACAAGGTAATATTTATAGATTTATAGACTGATAGTGCCCCCCTTGTCAGTCTAATGATCAGTTGAATGTTTTAAATGTCTCAAATGTTTTGGATGTTTTAAATGTTTTAAAATGTTGTAAATGTCTAAAATGGTTTACTAATGATTAATTGTATTGGCTATATAGCTTAAATTTTAATTCTATTAAATGAATGTTTAGTGTTTGTTTGTAGCAGCAAGTATAGGATTTCTATTTAAATAGATCGTAGACATTGGTGTTAAGAAAGGGTTAAAAGCATTATAATTAATTGACCAATATTTAATTGCCTACGAATTTACTATTTAAATGCATGAACGAGATTAGCAATTTGTCTTCTGAGGAAGTTGCGATATCTAGAGGCGACGAAAAGTGTACGAGTATATTGCACGCTTAAAGACTGCTCTATTTGTGGATTGAATAAAAGTGGCTGTTATTGGAACATTTTCGCTTGTTCGGTGCATCTATTTCTAAGGTTGTGTATATCCTCCCAGATGTATCTCACCATATGTATCTGATATGTGTACATTATGATAAAACAACATATGTGATGCAACAGTCATATTAATAACAAGTACTACACAATTGTGGAAGTAAAGGCAATTGATCAGTACTAATCAATATATGTATTGTCAGATATATTGGAAAAACAACAGCTGTTGTTGCAGTGATCATGGTGTAGTGGTTAAGTGCTGTGACTATAGTGTAACAGGGTCCTGGGTTCAAGACCTGCAAGGGCTGTTCATTTTGTTGCTGGGCAGAACAAGGCCTGTCTGATACAGAGTGGTTAAGGCAGTTTTGAGCAGCTTTAAGCGTATTTGCACTGGTTTGTGTGATGGTAAGCGATGGTAAACTATGGTTAAACGTATGGGTGCTTACACAGTGTAGGCTTCACTTACCAGTGTGCAAATCAGCTTAGTTGTTATATTAGAGGAATGTTGATATCTGCCAAGCATGGCTTAGCCCTGGTAACCAGTTCACACCACCCAGTCTGATAACATAGCAGGGTAATGACATCTGTAAAGTGTATGTAATGCCATGTACAATACATGCACCTATGTGCTGTCATTACAGTAGCAAGGGGTGTGAGTGTCATTTCTGGGACACAGACATATATGAGGCCTGTACAGCACTGCTATCCATGTGAATGTGTTACATACAGGGGTAGTAGCCTAGGATACATGCTGTCACACTGGCATGTAGTGTGTCATGGCGGTACTACTGTTGACAGCACTTTCCCAGGCAAGAGTAGAGTGCTAAATGTAGTACTGACAACAGGCACACCTGCAGGCATAGCTGAACTCTGAGGCCACCCTGTTGTATCCTTGGTGTATGAGCTGTGTCACAGTATATATCCTCTACTGGATAATGATCTGACATGTGGAATGTAACTGTAGACTGCTGTCTGTACAGCACATATTAGTGAGGACTTCCAATATGTAGTTATGGCATACATGTTGTTAAACATCTGTCTGTCAGCACATTCACCCTACTGCATAGCTACTTGCCAAGCTGGTGACTGTCAGTCCCTGTACAGATGTGCAGATGGCAGGTATCCAGCTGTGATATGTACAGGCAACCTATACTTGATTGACACATGTCTGCCCAGCTGTGTAAGAACTGGCACATATAGGAGACAACACCCCATATGCATCACATGCCAGGGGTACCTCCACTACACTACACTACCACAGTCAACAGAACATGCTTGGGTACAGGTCTCCATCACAGACACTAACCATATGCTATAATACATGTTGCATACATGTCAACTTGATCACCTCAGTGGCCATGTGCGGGAGGCACCGAGAGTATTGGCTGATGTATATCACTGTCACCCTGAGGGTCACCACAGTGGTGTCTTTTGGTAGATTGCCTGCTTCCACATGGCAGGTGGCAGGATACCACTGTACACACATCCCCTACACAACCCATCACTCTATGGGCAATAGCTAGGTACACAGCTATGACTACCTGCAGCGATGCACCCTAGTACTGACACATGTGTACATGTGCATTACTGAGTATAGCAGTGTCTGTGTGTTTGCATACCTGTACTTGGGAATTCCATGAGGGTCTTCACAACCATGGGAACACCCATTGTCATAGTCAGTTGTGGCTGCTGCTGTATGAGACATTATATGTGCCCTGTTATGCTCCTCTCCATACTGGTTACATGGGCCTTGCAGTACCAGCACAAGAGTGTTGTTCAAATGGGTCGATAGGCATGGGATACCCATTGAGTTCTGGCAAGTGTGTGTATGTGCGCATGTCCATATATCTGTAGGGTACAGCATTCCGAGGCCACATACTCCTATTACACTACCCATTGCCACACAGTAGTACAGCTAGTGATGTTGCTGTCCATAGATGAAGCATGACAATACAACACCCTACTATGCCTGTGGCATGTGTATTAAATGCATATCTCTGTAGTACCACTGTTGGGATATACAGTGGGTTGTATTGCAGTTGTGGGCAATGTGTGATGGTGGGTATGTCAGAGTCATCATGGGTTTCAGGGAGTACAATATCCACTGGGGGATGTGGGTCCTGTGTGCACTGTCATTACACCAAGGTACACCCGGTATATGTCCCATGTAGCACTTTATGGTTACCACTGTCACCATCAACCATAACAGGTAACTGATACCACAATCCAGCCCAGTTATGCATGTGCTGTGTGGGAGGGGAAGGGATTGAATGACAAGCTGTCATTGAAGCCTGTACTCCAGGCCAAAGGGGTACATAGATATGCAATATTCTAACTTTAAAGTTTTTAGGTTTTTATGTAAAAAGTGTCTATGCACATGGAATGAAATGATGAAATATATATATATATATATATATATATATATATATATATATATATATATATATATATATGAATGTTATTGGTCTATATGGCTGTTTTTTAAAAAAATGTATTTATGGGGAAGATACATGGAATGAAATGGTTAAATATTCATACCAATTAAGTTCTATTTTACTATTGGTCCATTGTTTTTTTTAAAATGAGGGGATGGGTTACATTGATTATCTGATGAAGCAGTCTGTTGTACTATGAAAGTGCTCATCATTAAAGTTGGACGTTTTTATGTACTCCATGGTTTGGTTCTACCTTATTTTTTTGTACATTACCTTGGACTTTTTGGTCGGCCATTTATCTTCACTACTGTGTTTTCTGGTTTTAGTAATGTCACACTATGTATTGTCCATATACACCCATTACATCCCCCATTAGCATACTGTACATGTCTGGGGATATTTTGCATGCAACATGTAACCTGGAACACACCTCAACCTAAATGCTGTGTGGTGTGTGCAATGAAAGCCACACACTTCAGTAGCACTACATACCTATGTAAGAGTCTAGTCCCAGTATTGCCAAGTAAGAGTGTGCGTGTATGTGGCTGGGTCTACATCAGGTTGCAGATTATACACATCCCAGTGGGTCACCTGTCCATGTGGCACAGGCAATAACTGTTATACAAACCTGTGAAATGTGTTCAACTCTACCCCAGATATGTCACAGCCATGTTGTCACCACAGTGCCATACCCCGTTTTGGAATATGACTGCAGAGCATCCTTGTGCTGACACATGTACACCTACAACACAAATGCATAAGATTATGGAGACCACAAGCAACCAGTGTTGCTAACAGCTATAATGCATCATTGCTGGATGGCTACACTACCTGACATGTATGCATTAAACTTTACTCCAGACAAAGAAAACATGTTACACTGCAGTACTTTGGTACACTGTAGTACAGTCACCGTGTGCATCAGAACCATATTAGCCTGTCCCTGCATAGATGTTATGGATGACAGGGATGTGGCACAGGTATCATCATATGTACAGGGTGTGTTGTTGGTATGCAAGAGGCCGAGGGTGGGCCATACATTTGACAGCATGTTTGTGTGGGTGAGGGGGTGTAATGAGGTGAACTGGGCGTGGTGATGTGGTGTGTGTAGGTATGGGGTTGCCCTTGGTGTGTTCGTATAGTGTGTGGGTATGCATGCACACAGTTCTGCCATGTGGCTGCCCTACACAGGTGTTTATGGACAGCTGCAGACCATACCTGCCACCGTGTACAGTTCACTGCCTCTGGCCACGGACACGTGGACTGTGCCTGCCAGGGGTTCCATGGGCATGTCCAGGTACAGGCCTCGATGTGCTATTCTCCCCTGATGATGACACATGTCCACTGGAAGCATGGTCCCTCCTGGGACTGGCCAGGACCACGTGCTCATGGTCTGTTGTGGTGTGGTGTGGACAGTGCCCCCCACAGTGCCAGGGCTGGTACTGCCACTATGGGAGCCCCTTGGTGTAATAGCACATCCACATTGACTGCCAGCTGTTGGCATTGCTGGCCAAAGTCCACAAGGCTGTCGCCAAACTCCCACCACACGTTCAACCATGGACAAACCATGGTCGATGAGGGCTATCATCTCACCAGACTGTCTATCCATGCACTCAGTATAAGCACGGATGGCACCAGACAGTTCACAGAAGTTGTTGCTTGCAGATGTGAGAGCAGACATTTGCAGCCTCAGGCCCTGTCTGGTGTAATATTCCATATATTCCTGCACCGCCATGACACCCTGAAACATGTGCCTGGTGGTACCAGTTGCCGAGTGTCTACCAGGGGCATGATGACCAATGGCCCTACCTCGAGCACCCTGGGACATCTGCCTATGTGGTGCCCTGCTGGACATCCGGCTATGCCTGCTGTGACCAGACACAGTAGGCATGGTTACTACATTCTCCTGTGCACTGCCACCAAACACCAGCTGTCCCTCTACTATGGCCACTGGTGATGCGGTATGTATAGGCATTGAAACTGTGTGTGGGGTTGGGGTGGCTAAAAGGGGGATGTCAAATGATGGCACTGTTTCAGCCCCTGAAAACCCCACCTGTGCCTCAACAGTACTATCATCATCTTCGTTGTCTGTATGGACACTAACATCAGATTGCATGCAGGAGGGACCCTGACCCACCTCGCCACCTGTGGGGGGAAACAATAAACACACTTTAAGACCTATACAGCATTGCATAACAGTACACACATACACACACACACGCACACACGCACACACACACACACACACACACACACACACACACACACACACACACACACACCACCTTAATACTCACCTGCCTGTGACTTTACAGGCAGTCCCACGTATATTCCCATGCATTCTCCATCCTGCATCACACTTGATAACATACACTGATTAATACCACTCATTAATATATCATTCTTCTAAATGTCTAGACCAGTGATCACAACACAAGACCTGTTAATCCATTACCTCCCTGACCTGAGTGGATTTACATGGCCTCACTGCTGTCATTTAGTGTTCACCATGTGTATGTCCAGACATCATGAGCATGACCCCTATATGTGAGGGGCTAATATTTTCACTCCATAATATCACACACTGGAGTGTCATGTGTATGTATTGCTCAGTACATGCTAGATATGCTGCTCAATCAGCCCATCATGTGACAACTGTAATATATGGATAAACTCCCTGGTGTTATCTAGTAATTCCCCAATGCATCTGCAGTGCTGCATACGTGGGTTGTCAGTCACCTCTCTGCTGAATGCGATATTAAGGGTACACCTGGTGTTTACCTTCCCTCCCAATGCCTGTTCCATGCTACAGTCCTTATTATACTATCAGCTGTCCTGTGATTACATACATGACAAGTATTTCTGGTGTGCCATGTGTCAGTCCATATCCATGTATTGCACAATCCCAAAGGGAAGTACTGCTGTATGACCTACCCCACAATCACACATGTGCATACATGGACATCCACACAAACACACACCCACATGCGCACACACATTCTACATGCATCATCCTCCCTCCACTTCACCAGAGTAACCCTACAGACAAACTAACCACCCACCAAGACACACACACACACACACACACACACACACACACACACACACACACACACACACACACACACACACACACACAAGTGAGGTTGCACAATGATAGTACACACAGTCCTCCTACTGCCCATCTGTCAACATGCATAACATATGGTACACAACAGCATGCAGTGCAGCTATAGTCAATCCATGCTAGCAACAGTATACATGTGTGTGATGCATGTGCTATGTTACTAGGTGATGCCTTTTCCCCTGGATACCACTGCACCTATATACACAGTATTGCTGTGCACCTGTTCTGCACTCTACCATGTACTGTGCACCACACCTCACAGGTGCACAACCCACTGCTGAATGTGTAGTACTGTGTCAGTTATGTCAGCTTTAATGCTTATAGCCCCGATGTTTTTCAGCAACACATACCTGGGATGACCTGTGGACAGATGTCATTTGTGAATGCCTGATGTCTGGTTTACAGCTCCCAACATCAGCGGACAATGTATGACCAATCCAATACTATTACACTGACAACCATCAGAGCATACTATGGCTATGGGGAGTGTACACACGCTTATTGATATGAAGCTCCCTTCCTTGATCTGCCATGAAACCACATCACTGCATATATTAACAGTACATGAGCCCAATATGTGACATATGTCCTGTAAATTCACATGCAGTGTCTACGGAATATGTTAATGGTGCGGATGCTGACCACGATGCATGCACTCCATGTGTGCATATGTGTGTACACCCTTATCATGATGGTTTGTTGCACCTATTGTTATGTGTACTACAGCAGTTACTACTCCTGGCAGGGGTATACTAGCATGGGCCATCAGCATTTGCCAGTGTATGTTCAGTCTGCCCTACACATGTCCCCCTAATCTGCATGATTGCAAGGTCTCCTCATGTGCACATCCCTTGTTGTTCCCACACTGCCGTCACTATTGTTGTGGGGGTAGGTTTATGTCTGCCACAGTTCCTGAACCTGACTGTGTGCAGATACAGCCATTCTTAGCATCCTTAGGATCCCTGCTGCAGTGTGCTAGTGTGTCATGCTGACCCCCCCACCTTCAGCCTTTTTGCAGATGCTTGACAAGTAAGGCCTACACATGTGTCAGTTTGCAGTGTCCCATACACTGAACACCACATGTTACAGCTAAGTCCCAGCTGATAATGTGGACCACAGTAATACGTTATGCCATTTTGTAACTCTGCAACAGTTGCCATTGTACTACTGGTATATACACTGATGTTGCATTGTATACAGGTGATGTTTCAAACATGTCGCTACTGTAGGCCATATCTCCCACCATTATGTTACTCCCTATGGACACATTCAGCAATGACAGGATGTTAGTTATCTTGCAGATGTCTGACATACCCTTCCAATACCACATCATGGTCACCACTGTGATGCCGTGCATTTAACAGCAACCATACATGCACATGTACAGCATGCATTCTGGGTAGGTGTGTTAGATGTGTGCATGGAGTATGCCATAGCCATTACATGCCCAGTGTAGTGGCAAGCATCTACATAAACCATACTCACCAGCTACAGGCTGCTGCCCTGGTGGTATACCGGAGGGACCCCATAAGAAGGTGAGAGATGCAAAGTTAGTGGCCACACCTGTGGCATTGCTACAGGGTGGGTGCAGCATTACAATACATCAACAGTACATGTCCACAATACTACCACATATGCACATCTGTTTATCACTACTATGCAGCAACAAATTATATCTATGACATGTCAGATATGCATGCTCTACATGTACAGATGTGAATGCATATGCATCCGTGGTCTACTGATGTGCCCTGTGGCCTTACCTGCACGCTCCTCAGCTGGTGTGTGGGTAGCACCCACCTCCACAATGGTGTCTGGCAGTTGTTGGCTATGCGGACAAACAGGTGCCACCAGGCTGGATAGGAGCTCCTCAACACGTGTCAGGGGGATGGACGGGATGGCCTCCCCTGTTGCGAGGTGATCCCCCCAGACTGCAGCAGCATGCCGACGGGCTTTGCGAAGCAGGTCAGAACAATGATGCCAGACCTGCTCATAACTGTGGTTGTGCAGTCAGACATTATTGACCGTGTGGACTAGGTCGTTCCACAGGGCGGTCCATTCCTGCTGCTCATGAGCAGCCAGGCCAAACAAGACAGGATAGTGCTGGATTAGGTGGTGTACCACAATTTCATTCTCAGCAGGTGAGTAAGCCAGGAGCCTTCCATGTGACATCTTGACTGAAAGACATAATGATGGAAACAGGTGTGAGCAAGTCATACCTATACACATCAGTGTCACCCCCCCCATCATATCAGTGACAACAAACTGTACACACAACTTAATAGGTATGGCAACAGCTTACCTACCACTGGGGCAAATATTGTATTGTACCACACTTTGCACGATGTGTTTGTAGCCATGTTCCCTGTGTAGACACTATCATTGCTGGCCTGTTACAGATTATTCACCTGCATGCAATTGTCAGGGCCACTATGGTTCCATATATGCCTGTGGTATGCTTGCTTTGTGATTGCTGCACATCTGCCATCCTGTGTTATTGGAGATATCTATGCATGCTGTTGGTCATGTTCCAGGATTGTGTAAACTATTACTACCCACATATGTTCTATAAGAGTGACAAAATAGCATGTTTATGAACTATTGGCCAACAGAACCACCTCTCCAAACTCATCTTCCCATGTTACCAGGCCACATCACATGTGGGACCCACCCTGGGGCCTCCTCATGTACTGGTCAAGCAATAGCTTCAGGTGGAACCAACTCAGGGGATGTTGTCCACTCCTTGGGGCACACACAGACATGATCTTGTCCCCCGAGGTCAGGTCCAAGGGCTGTTCCATTGCGGGCTCGACAGACACATGTGGAATATGCTACATCACCTTGAGTCACTCAGTACACATTCACAGGGTCCACATGCTCCTCATGCTCAGCCTCCAGGCCAGACACCTTCGGGATGTGGACTGCTGTTGTGAGTAGCAGTGGGTAGGAGGCTTGTTCCCATTGTGTCCATATTAGGACCCATGGGGCTTCCACATCACAGACCACACACACAATCCAGGGTGTTTACCCAATATGTGTCACATACCACCCCTGCAGGCAGTCCTCTATATCTACCAACCCTGACCACCTCCACAACTATACCTGCCATACTTCCCCATATTCTCATTCCATACTTCACAGACAAGGGCAATGTGGTCCCAACAAGGGGTTCACATGTGACATACCTGTCCATGTTGCACACTCTGACAGCTGTGGATATCTGTGTGTATTGCTATGTGTGCTATTCCCTCACATATAGCATGCAGCACTGTGGTGGTAATATAGGGGACATGTATTTACATACATATATGTTTGTGTGTGTTTTTGTATATATGCAGACGTGCATATAGATATATATATCTATATATGTGTAGATATATATGATGTATATATATGTTATGATATATATATATATATATATATATATATATATATATATATATATATATATATATGTCTACACATGGATATCTGTATATTTGTGGACATATATATGGGGTCCCCTACGAAATCCTGAATGCACAGAATCCCAACGCCAAAAATACTGAGACAAAAAGCCCGAAACCCCACATTACCGAAAGACCAGAACCGCAAAATTCAAAATCCCGATGTTAAGGGATGTTGAGTTAGCACTTCTAGTGTTGTGGTTCAGGTAAGTATATGTGTGTAAGTGTGTTTGTGAGGAGCTTTAGTGTGTGTAAGTGTGTGTTGTGATTGTGGTGTGTGCGTGTGTGTGTGTGTGTGTGTGTGTGTGTGTGTGTGTGCTTGAGGGACTGTAATGTGTGGGTGTGAGTTTGCCTTGTGTATATGTTTGTGCGATCTCGGAGTTAGAATACTAAAGTAGGGGGGTGTGGGGGGCACAGCCCCACATAGGTGCAGGGCGAAGCCTTCTTAGCTTTAGTGTAGGGTGGTTTGTTTGGTTATGGGGGAGGGTGTGTGTATGTTTGTGTGTGTGCTGTATGTTTGTATTAGTTTCGCAATTTTGAATTTCGTGCTTTCAACGTTTCGGTAATGTGGGGTTTGGGGGTTTTCGTCTTGGTATTTTGGGTGTCGGGATTCTGTGTGTTCGGGATTTTGTAGGGAGCCTATATATATATATATATATATATATATATATATATATATATATATATATATATATATATATTGGTTTGTTTGTGTCTTTCGGCTTTTCCCGGTTAGGCGTCACCACAGCGGAACTCCGGTCCGCTAATGATTGGCAGTAGAATTTTACGTGCTGGCTTGCAGGGACTAATGTACAACCTTCAACGAAGGAACACCCATTCATGCATGTCGCCACACAGAAGACGCTCTAACTGAGAATCGAATGGGCAACGTCTAACTGTGAGGTGACAATGCTACTGCAGCACCACCACCGCAGTCGCATATATATATATATATATATATATATATATATATATATATATATATATACACACATATATATAGATAGATATATACATACCAATATATGGGGTACATTCAGACATCAGGTCCACAATCTCACAACATCTTCCTGCACAGCTGCACTGTTCTGCCTTGCTACAACACAGACAGGTGCCACATATGGACACAGCCTGACATTAGGGGGGTATATGTAGGGCCAGATTGCAGGTACCCCTATAACACACCTATGGCATTCCAGCATGCTACAATACAGGTAAACCTGGGTATCCTGCAAGTGGTGGGCTGTGGAACCCACGTGTCCATCATTATGGCATTACTTCCACTACCAGCTATTGGCCACAGTAATATACATGCTTCCCATTACACAACACACACTATGATGGCCTGCATCTTATCAGTCAGTGCTGTTCTGCACAGTTGATGGATATGGCCCACTACCCACAGGGACAGACTCTATTCTCCTTAGCAGTTGTTCAGCTGAACATCATTACAACAATACCTGATGACACATATAAATCATTCCACATCATCTATCCCATTATTATGAACCAAGTACTACACTCAATGACATTCATATATACTTCACATACCTGTTGTGGGAATGGTGTCTCTCCTGGATAGTTTGCTGGATGGATGTTTTTTCTTTTCTGTTTTTTTTTTTTTTTTTTTTTTGCCTTTCACAATCTCTCTCTCTGTCTCTCTTTATCTCGGTCTCCCTCCAGTAAATGGATTGAGCTGCTTTGGATAGATTGCAGCATGGCTTTTGTAGATGATGCACATGATCAGGTGATGGTGTCTACACCAATCTGTGTCCTCCACTTGCTACCTGCATGCAGCATTCTGTGTAGTACTTCCAGTTACCACAGTTATGGCAAACCACTACTATAAATCCCTACATCATGTGGGTGTGGTCCCTTTACCTTTCCTGTATGGTAGACATCCTTCCTGTGTGAGCAGCTGTGTTACAGACAGCAGGTAGCAATACCTCTTACAGAAGAACTTGCACACTCAGGCCAGCTACATATTTGTATGAGGTTCCAGAAATACAGACAGAGTGTGAGTAGTGTTGTTGTATCCATTGTATTTCTCTGGATTTACAGGGTTTGTGTATACATGCTAGTTTAACATGGAATGCAGTCTGTCTGCATAGCTCTCAACTGTCGGCCTATCTACTTGATGGCCAGAGGTGTGCCTATGTTTTGTCTGTCCACCACACAGATCTTGGTGTCAGATATATCAGTGGCAGTGTGTGTGTGTGTGTTGAGTGCTATCAGTACATGGCTACATCCATTTGTGTTTCTAACTTCATATGCCTTACTAAGGGTATGTTGCAGCCTATCCTGTAATACAAGCAAATTGCTTAGTGTATGACAACAGTATTTCACATATGGGCCTGTGTTCCAGCCTCTGTCCTTCACCTACATACCAGGCTTTGTCCATATGACATGCTGTCAGGGGTTGTTATATAGTGGGCTGTGAGTATGTCATGCTGCCATTCCTGCCATCAATCCATTGCTGTTGTGGCCCCCACATATATTGTAGGGTTGGGTCCACATATGTGCGGCCTTCTTCTACACAATACATGTATGCCCTTATGCACTCCAAAGGCCAATGTATGTAACAGTAGTATATGGCCCTGTATGTCAGTCTATGGGGGGATGCACCATAACTAACCTAGGCTGTTACAACATGGGGGGGTATCAGGGCTAAGCTGCCTTAAGGTATCTGGATGTACATTACCATACAATGCACCTTTGGTGAATGCAGGCCTACTGCTCCCTGCCATACAGACTGTTCTATTAGTCAGTGTGATTGTGATGGTGTCAGTTATGCCTTGTTATGTAACAGATACATCCCATTGTGTCAACTGAAGTCCTTACCCCCTAGGGATTGTTTAGAGAGTGTAGATAGAGGCTGCTTGACTATACGTCTGCATTATTTACTGTTGATTGATTGTTATCCTGTGGCCCAGTCTGTCTTTACTATTGTACTACTTGAAGGCCTCGGCCTGGACAGTAACATATGTAAACCTTTCCAAAATATTGTATTAATATAACTGTTTCACAGTTGCATTAGTCTGTTTATATGTATGTTAGAGTCTAAACAGCTATATGATATGGCATATACAACTGTAACAGTACTCAAATAAAGCTTTCCCATGTATGCAAACCTGTGTGTGGTGTTATATCCTTTGACCTCTCTGTGGATATATGTTGCAGGCAATAATTGTCATTTTTATGGGTGGCTCATGCAGTGTCCAGTTGGTAAGGTGGCAACTGTAGGCATAGTGGGTATTCTGTATTGTGTGTACCTTCTACACATATATCTTCCTATACATATATATGTGTGTGTATATATGTATATATATATATATATATATATATATATATATATATATATGTATCTGCATATATGTGTCCGTGTACATGTATCTTAGGAATGTTGATTGCTTCCACATTGTACATTCCCTATGGTAGCCAGACTGTACTGCATGATATGTTACTTATACCAGCCTGACATCATACATGTGGGATGGAGTACTGTTAACATCTTGTGCCCATGTTGTGTCAGGCCTTGGTCATGGGATTTGCAACAGCTGGTATTGTATTGCAGGGCAGACATGTCTGGCTGTGGGGTGGGAATATCTACACGTACAAGACGCATGTTGTTTGGGCCCCCTCACACCCATTAACGGTGCATGTGGACATATATGTTTTTGTTGTGTTCTCTTACATATCTATAGATATATGTCTGTATATACATATATATAGATATATATTTATGTTTTATATATATATCTATCTATGTATATATATATATATATATATATATATATATATATATATATATATATATATATATATATATATATATATATATATATATATATATATATATATATATATATAGGCATATAGCTGTAGACATATATATCTATAGATGTATGCATATGTATATATATATATATATATATATATATATATATATATATATATATATATATATATATATTATATATTTTATATATGTGTATATGACACGTGGGGGTACACACCTTGATGGGAAGGGGTGTTGGGAATTTGGAAGCCCATGAGCCCACTAGTGGAAACAGTCAGTCTGAACTCCCCACCCATGGCCAGTCACCACTACACCTTCACAGCCCCAAAAGTGGCTGTGCTGGGGGCTGAGTTGGACAGCCAGGCTGGCCCTCTAGTCATGACATGTGGCCCTCAAGCTGGTGTACCAGATCTCCGACCTCCCTGTGGAACTCACTATGCACCATGATCCGGACCTGGCAATGGGTGACAGGTTCCTGTCTACGCCTCCTCCCCGGGGAGGGGTGGGCTGTATTCCCTGAGGCGGTTCCACCCAAAGGTGGTGCAGCAGAAATAGATGAGGAGGTCCCGGATTGGGCCCCAGACATTCTGGTGCCCAGTGCCATGGCCAGCTGAGGTGGGACAGGTGGGTCTGCTGGGTCTCGCATTCCCATATGTGCTATAGTGTTTATGTTTTATCAACATATGTGGGTTAGTAATAGTCAGCACATTCCAGGATTTGGTATAACAGCATGCATAGATATTCCCATTAACCCAGACACCAGATATGGAACAGTTGCATAGCAAACAGAACACATGCATGTATGGGACCACAGTGGTAATAACAACAGCATGCAGGTACATTGATGGCACCATGCCACCAATGTTGGAGTATTTCAACATAGCAAATTCATAGAAACAGATTTAAATAATTATCAAACAATAGGACATATGTCCCAACATTACAGTGAAGTCATCACGTACCAATTGAGTTGGGTATTTAGTATATTGTTGGAGATATGGTGGGGGGAGAGAAAGATGTCAATTAAAAACTTGTATATTTCTGTAGTTTGCATTACTTTCCTAGTCAGTGCTGTTATCTGCACATTACTAGTATTACTACACTACCCTACTGCCTTAGTTTGGACAGTGATATGGCTGTTGACGACTGCATACATGAACTGGTTTTACCTGCAGTATACACCTCTTATCTGGTATACCTGTGGAGGAATTGTTTGTTAACACTGATTAACTGTTTCTACACATGCTTCCATATTCCAGGTTGATGTTATGCACATACCTATCCATCTCTTTTTGCACAGACTCTGGCCATGTCTTGACCACATGCAGGTGAGCCGGGACATATGTAGACTATTACCCTCTTCAACCTTTAGTGACTTATAACACTCTTATACATTATTTCCTAGAGAGTTATATTATGTAACACAGTGTGGGTGACAGCGATGAGTAATACCTTATTATTCAGAGCAACTGCAACACTAACAATGTCATACAATACCAAAATAAACAGTATCAGTACCTGGTATCACTCTTTTATTTCTGGGCACAGTGTTTGTATCTGATGGACCTGTGGGAGTAATGTTTGTTAGCACTACCTGAATGTTGCCACACAGCGTAATAGATTTCACATTAGTATTATGCACTTACATCTCACTCTGTTACTGGACACACTCTGGTCACAGCTTGACAACATGTGGGTGTAGATGCGACATACTTGGCTTATTACTCTCATAACAGTTTGAGGATTTGCTCGAGTGACAGGTTTGTTCTTATAGATGTGTGACAATCAGTTGCATTTCTTGTTTGCAGCCTATACGTCTGGGATCATCCCACTGATTTCCCAGGGGGACAGAGTGACAGGCAGCAGATATGGGCCAATTTACTGGACATTCTGGACATATCTGTACAGTTGTCGGTTATGATTGTGTATGCAGACTACTACCACTCCCAGGATTTGAACCATGGCTGTGTGTGCTAAAAATACAACAGTTTATGTCTCAGTTGCATGTGCTATTTGTATCTTGTTGTCTGTCTATTCACTGTTTTCTGTCTATGTCTCTCTCAGTTGTACTAGCTGACCTCTGGGGATTACACCAGTCATATGCAGACTTCCTACACATTTTTTATTTATGTTGCACAGTGTGGGTAACAGTGCTTAATACAACAGTACTATTAAGTGATTGCAAATCTACATTACCATATGCTACCAGAGTAAACACATGCAGTACAGCAGTTAGACCTTCATTGTCAGGCTATTATACTTTTATTTACATAGAACCTATATGAGACTCTTCCTGCTATATTCTCTGGTGTATGCAGTACTTGCCTTAAACAAAACAGGTTTTATACAGGCAATTACCTTACTAATACTGTTAGATTTATTTCCTATGACAGTACATGCAAGAGTATTACTAACCTGTCTCACGTCGCAACCTCTCCAAGCGACATCCATGGGCCTCCTGGTTCACAGTCCACTCACTTGCCACTGTGAAGGACATAAGAGGAATATTTAGCCATACCTATCCATAATATACATGAGCTGGCAATTATTAAACAGGTAGTGGAGTGATACTTACACACTACTGGGACCTACCCTGTCATCATAGCCTCTTGGATCCACTGATCCAAGAGATTCCCCCTTTCGCCACTTCAGGTCAGCATAGAGATGCCTGACCTGCTCACCAGTTCGGGGTATGCCAGTGGCACTGGTGAGGTCACTGGTGAGACAGTCCCAGGCTTCCACTTTATATTGGGATCCCTGGCACTGGCCCTTCAACAGTCTCTGCTCATGGTCTTTGACAAGGAGTCCTGCCATGACTCTGGACTCCTGGATGCCCCAGCACTGCACCCGAAAGCACACTCTCTCTCCCATTCCAGACATGGTGCTTGCAAGGGGAAGCTACAACCAGTTATGAGATGTATTCCTGCCTGCTGTGTTCAAACAGGGCCAATTTCCCGCACTTTGCTATAATTGGATGGTTTTGAAAAGGCTAAGCTATGTGCAAACCTGCTTATCTAAGGTTGGCATTGTTTAAAGGGTATACCAATGGGCAACTTGAATTAGCTGGCCTTCACATTGCTTACACCTACTAAGCTGGCCTGTGCAATGCTTAGCATTGCTAAAATTTACTTTGCATTATATTTGCTTTTTGGCATTGATTTATTATTCATTACATGCTATATACATATGTCTGGTATCCATGATTCATGTGTACATACACTGTATGGGATGCTTGTGTTTATTAGGGGACTTCAACACTTTATTACAATTGCACCTCACATCTGGGCTTACTGCAATACTCCTGTTCACATATTTATGTTATGTAGTAGGTTATAGATCTTAAGACTGTATATAGATTCCTTTCACATGTTCAGTTTGATTTTACTATAGTGAGGATTTGTTTGGTGATATCTCAGTCTTACATATAGCTGTGATGGCTTAGTGATTAACTACTGTGACTATAGTGTACATGGTCCTGGGTTCAAGACCTGCAAAGGCTGTTTATTTTGTTTCTGGCCAGAACACCGGCTGTTGCATACAGAGTGATTAAGGCACTTTTAAGCACTTGTAAGGGGGGTCTGCATGGGTTTGCATGAAGGTAAGCATTGCTATCCTCCGGTTGCATATGCCTACAGAGAGTTAGCTTCAATATTGCTTAACCTGTGTGCACATTGCTTACTTCCACCCAAACGGGCTTAAACCCGCTTACTAGTGCTTATATATGCTTCCGCTTACTACAGCTTAATTATGCTTACACTTGCTTACTAGTGCTTACTTCCGCTTATCACTGCACTAATTTAGACAGTAATGTCTAATGGTTCTTGGGAAGGTGGGGGATTTGGAAGCTGTATGGAGTTATCATTCATTACACATTTTACCTTACATTTGTGTCCCTGATTCCTGTGTACATATACTGTATGGGGTACATGTGATTATCTGTGGACATTGCAACATTATGACACTGACACCTCACATCTGCATTTAATGCAGTACTCCAGTTCACAAATATCTGTTATTTCATAGGTTATGCAACTAAAAATATTGGTCATAAAGTGATTTGACATGGAAAGTGGAATATGCTGCAGTGGAACTCGAACTGGGAATGACTGCTTGTAAGGTGAATGCTCTGCCCACTACACTATTGCTGTACTGCTTCCTTTGCATATATAGGTTCATAGGTTCATAGGTTCATACTAGGCTATCTGCCCTAGGGCATCTATAAGCCTAGCCAGAGTGTGTTTGGCTTTCGCCACCCATTTTAAATTAATTTTGCTATGCCCTTTTTCGAGGTTAGTATACTGTGCCTCTGTCTAACAGTGACACAAAAGTGATACCCGGGGTAAACCTACGATCTCCCATCCACTCATCAAGATTCCTCTTGAAGAGAGTCAATGAGGGACTCTGCCTAACCTGCACTGGGATTTTATTCCAGAGTGAAGGGAGCCTCTGGGTTATGAATCTGTCCCTCCAGCATGTCCTATTTATTTCAGTGCTGAGGTTCAAGTCTCTCGAGCGCATAGCTCGATGGGATTTGGATTTTCTGAGGTGCAGCATGTCCATTAATTCGGGGTTGGACATGGCTTTATATGTCAGGCACAGATTGCCTCTGAGCAAGCGGTATGCCACTGAGTAGAGCTGGAGTTTCTTTAACCGGGCAGCATATGGCATCTGTTTGAGCCCTTTGATCCTCTTGATGAGGTGCATTTGGGGTCTTTCCAGTTGCTGCAGGTGTCTGGTAAGGTACATCCCAAAAGGGGCATTGTACTCAATTATGGGCCTGATGAGGGATGATTAAAGAGGCACGATGACCTCCCCTGATCTAGATGTGAATCCCTTCATGATTAGGTGGGCTATATAAAATGTTTTTCTAACCACTTTGGCCATGTGGTTGTCAAATGAGAGATTGCTATCAACTTGGGTCCCCAGGTCTCTAATTACTTCTTCTGTACTTAATGGATTACCACCTATGTGGTAATTTGTGGGCACTTTGTTTTTGCCAAAGGGGATGACTATACACTTTTTGGCGTTTAGCTTGAGGCCATGGCTCTGGCACCAGTTGTCTGTTTCTATGAGGCCCTTTTGGAGGATGCTTGTGTCGGCTGGAGAGTCGATTATGGTGCCCAGTTTGCAGTCATATGAGAACTTGGTCAGCCACAGTCCTTCCATGTTGGCCTGTACCTCCGAGAAATATATACCGAACAAGAGAGGTCCCAGGACTGAGCCTTGTGGGATGCCACTTGTAACTGGTTTGGAGTCTGACATGGCTCCAGCAATTCTAACCATGTGGGTTCTGTCCTTGAGCCAGTTTGCAACCCATCTAGTGATATAGGGGTTTATATTTAAGCTGATGAGCTTATCTATAATGCCCGAGTGGGGTATTGTATCGAAGGCTTTTGCGAGGTCCGGGTAGGCTGTGTGGACCACCTTCCCCTTGTCAATGGCCTTGGTGACTGTTTCAAAGAAATCAACCAGGTTTAAGAGGCAGGATCTGCCCTTAACAAAGCCGAACTGGGTAGGATCCAGTGTCTGTAGGTCCCCAATATCTTTATTTATGAGGTCCATGATGATCCTTTCCATAGCTTTGCAGACCAAGCTAGTCAGGCTTATGGGGCGATAGTTTCCAGGATCCGTTGAGGCACCACCTTTGTGGAGAGGGACCACAGTTGCTGTACGCCACTCTTTGGGTACATATCCTGTAGTAAGGCTGAGATTGAACAGTAGTTTTATGTTTGGGTTTAGCTCTTCTTGGAGTTCATGTAGGATGCAGCCAGGGACACCGCCTGGTCCCATTGATGCTGTGTTTTTTGCTTTGGAGAGGGCAGCTCTTACCTGAGCATCTGAGATGTCAGGGGGCAGCACTCTGCTGGGATAGATATTTGCACTTTTGGTGTGGGGGGGTTGTGCTGAACCTGTCAGCTAGGAAGTTGGCAATGTCTGTGGATTCGGTGTATTTTTTGTCATTTTGGACTAATTCTGAGCATATCTGGGAATTCCCACCCAGGTTCCTAACATAACTAAAGAAAGCCTTGTGATTATCCTTAGTGTCCTGTGCAATTTTTCTCTCGAAGCTGGCCTTAGACGATTTTATGAGTGCCCGTAGTTTTTTGCTAATACTGATCAAAGATGCCTTCCCATTTTGGGATTTTGCTCTATCATGTAGTAGCTTCCTCCTTCTATTGTATAGTTTGTTTATGGCTGGGGTCCACCAGACAGGACGTCTGCCTTTGGAGGATTGGGTCTTGGTTTTATTTGGGATTGCATGATCCATGCATTCCTGAAGGTGTTCATAGAATGCGTTTATAAAGGATTCTGCGGTCTGGGCAGTATTTTCCACAGGCCCGGGGGCTTTGAAGGATTCCACCTCGGTTTTGAGGAGTGTGAAATTTGCTTTAGAGAAGTTTTTCACTGTGGTTTTCAGGGCAGGGGTTGGAGTCGGGATGTGAATATCCAGTGAGATTAGTTTATAGTCTGATCTTACCAGTGAGGGATACACTTCTGGTCTGGAGCATAGAGTCCCCATGTTGGTGATGATCAGGTCCAGTATGTTTTCCCCTCTTGTGGGAGTGATAACAAGTTGTTCCATAGCATTTGAGTTTATAAATTCTAGGAACCTTTGGGCTAGGGTGTTGGAGCTAGAGTAATGCTCCCAGTCTATGTTTGGGTAGTTGAAGTCGCCCAATATAATGGTGTTTGGAGAGACCTTCATATTTTCCAGTGTTCTCAGGAAGGCCGAGTGGGGTTCCTGGGTTTGGGAGGGTGGTCTGTAGCAGGCTATAAACTGGAAGGCAGTTTTACCCACTGTTAGTTGCACATGGATAGTCTATGATGCTTCGTGCTGTGCCACCAACCTGGAGGTGTGGGTATCTTTGACGAATATTGATACTCCCCCTCCTTGTGTGGTTCGGTCCAAGTTTTGGGGCCAAAAAGCATGGTATGAGGTAGTGCTGGGGTGCTCTCAGTAGCCTTGAACCAGGTTTCTGTTACTGCACAGATATCAATGTTCTCCATGCTAAGGAGAGTTTCGAGTGCATGCATCTTGAGGTTTAGACTTCTGGCATTGAGTAGCATTACTCTTAGTTTCTTATCCCTTGTGATACCAATGGAGGTGGGTTTGTCTTTTGAGCCTTGCCTAAAAAAGGCACTATGGGGATAGCAAGAGCCTTTGCCAATATCCGAAAGCCCAGGGGTGACAGCTGCAAGCCGTCCCTAGCGAAGCATCGTGGCTTGCCAAGCATGTCATCCCAGGCTGACAGGCATTGGATCCCCTTTGAATGACACCAATACTTAAGCCAATTGTTGAAATTGATCATCTTGTCTTCATATTGTGGCATCATTCTTGGTGAGGGTAAGATGCTACTCAAGGTCAGGGTCATACCGGCCTGGGCTACATGCTCAGAGAGCTCCTCTATGTCTCTTTTCATGTAGTCCAGGGAGGTACGTCTCAGGTCATTCACACCAGCATGGACAATGACTGAGTCATATTTGTACTTGCCTTGGAGTGACCTGAGTGCTTGTGTTATGTGGCGGATCCTAGCGCCTGACAGGCAGCTCACCGTGACCTTCGCCTTGTTCAGCCTGGTGAGTGAGACGTCAGTGTGCCTGACAATAGAGTCACCTATTACAAGTGTATCAGGTGTGTTGTTTAGCCTTAAGGGCTGTGACTGTTCGGCACACTGGCTTTGTGAGCTATGTGTTGCATGTGTTTTGTTTTGGGGTAGCGGTTGCTTGGGTGTCTGCTTTGGAGGTCTCTGCTGCTTAGGCAGATTTTTATTTAGAGCCTCCGAGTATGTTTTTTTGTGTTTATGTGTTTGGTTTGCTATCGTGGTAGGTCTATGTGAGACTGGAATTGTAGTGAGTGTGGTTTCCTACTCCTCCTGACTGGTTTCACCAGTACTGAGTTGAGAGAGCTTAGCCTCCAGTATGGCTATATGGTTGCATCTCTCACATGTGTTGGAATTTGTTGGGAGGAGAAGAGGGTTGTCTGTGTACATGAGGCAGTTGTAACATTGCCTCAAGATTCCCAGATTCACCAGCTGGACCAGAGTGGAGATTGACAGCTGACCTTTGGACATGCTAGAATAGTATTGGGAATTCCTTTATAATTGAAAAAAAGGGCCAATGGGGAATGAGGTACTCAAGGGGAGTTTGTGAGGGTGCAGTTCTTTTAATATTTTAGTGCTGACATATAATTGCTTTAGTGAGCAAGTGCCAGGTAACTTAAATGCAATGTGTTACAGGTAACTTAAATGCAAAAACGACAAACAGTAACTTTCTTTCAAGTGAAACAAGGAAATAAGTACAATAAGCAATGCAGATATCACTAGGGATCCACAGAAGCACTGAAAAGCTGCGTTTTAGGTGGAATTAGCATTTCAGGGAAATAACAAGCAAACAAATAAAGCTAGATCCAGCAGGCCCGAATCCAGTCTATGCCACAGCAAACAAGGCGCACCAACTTCGGTAAGAAGCAGTTCAGATATGCATGCACTATAAGCCTTTAACCAGAAATTCCCAGCTCAGAAGGGCAGAGTCCAGCCTCTCCTCCCACAAGAGTGCAGACCATGAACCGTCTTAATGTAAAATAACTGGCCTGAAGCCCAAGTGCTTAAACCAGAACTAATACACTTTTAGAATAACAGACACTGAGCCCTCAATCAGCAGTTCACAACTTAGAAGGATGTAAACTACCTGTCCTGCCATATCTTGCTTTTTATCCTCTTGTGCCATTTAAGCTGCATTAACCATAGCTAAGTGATGGGCAAACCCACGCACCTACGGTTAAATTTCATCTGTTTCATAAAAAAAATCTTTATATTTGTTGTTTTAACTATTGCTCTTGTACACGTGGGAGGTGTTGCTGGGGGTATGCATACACCTATGAGCGGTCTCGCTCATTCTTTTTGGACTTGTCTGCTGTTCTTCATTGCAGGGGCATGTATATTCTGAGTGTTCTGCTCTCAGACACACCCCCTGCACCCTTACATGCTCCATGTAAAATTAAGTGCTCAGGAAGCGTGCCTTCATTAATATGAATGGTGCGTTGCCGTCATGCTCCTAAACAGCCGCTTCCATGCAGGACTAAGCTAGTCCTGCATAGAAGGATAGTAAATCTGGGGGACAGTCTTACAGTGTGAGAATACACATTAGACAAAATATTATTTCAGGATATGAACAGCATGACTATCATGCACAAAGTAAAATATTTCACATACCTCTTTGTTGGTAACCTGTCAAATATGAGTTGTGTCAAAACTCCATTGCTCCTTACTATTTTTGAAGCATAACCAGCATGTCCTCTCTATTTTAAACTAAAGTCTTTATTTTTCTGCTTCAATCATATCCTTTTAATCTTTCCAAATAATCCACATGCCAACAGTTTATCTGCTTTGTAGGTTCATAGGTTGGTACTGGGCTATCTGCCCGAAGGCATATATTAGCCCAGCCACGTTGTGCGGTATTCACCGCCCCTTTAGTAGTTCCCTAGACCCTTGTACTAGCAGCTAGTACCTTTGGTCCCTATCTAGTAGTGCTGTTGGTGTGATCTCTGGTGTGAACTTTCTGTTACCCATCCACTCATCAAGGTTCCTCTTGAAGAGTGATAGTGAGGGGCTCTGTCTTATGTAGATCGGGACCCTGTTCCATAGTAAGGGAAGTCTCTGCAAAGGGAATCTATCCCTCCATCATGTTCTATTCATTGTGTTGAGGTTTATATCCCTAGAGCATGTAGCTTGAGTAGATTTGGTTTTGCTAAGATGAAGCATGTTCAACAATTCTGGGTTGGACATGGCTCTGTACGTTAGACAGAGATCACCTCTGAGAAAGTGGTATGCAACATAGAACAGTCTTAGCTTTTTCAATTGTGCTGCATAGGGAAACTGTTTGAGGCCAGAATCCTCTTGGTTAGGTACCTTTGTGGTCTCTCCAGCTGCTGGAGATGTCTAGCCAGGTACATTCCAATTGGTACATTGTACTCAATAATGGGTCTGATGAGGGAAGAGTAATGGGGCACCATTACATCCTTAGACCTTGATGTGAACCCTTTCGTGATCAGATGGGTCACATAGAAGGATTTTCTAACCACTTTGGCAACTATGGTTATCAAAGGAAAGCTGACTATCTACTTGGATCCCTAGATCCCTTATTTCTTCTTCAGATTTCAGGGGATTACCTCCTATGTTGTAGTTTGCGGTTACTCTGTTTTTTTCCAAAGGGGATTACTACGCATTTTTTGCATTTAGCTTGAGACCATGGCTTTGACACAATGCATCAGTCTCATTTAGGCCCTTCTGGAGGATCTCCATGTCGGCCGGAGACTCTATTATAGCACCCAGTTTGCAGTTGTCCGCAAACTTAGTCAGCCACAGCCCTTCCGTGCTTGCCTGTACTTCTGAGAAGTATATGCCAAACAGAAGATTTCAGCTGATCTTGCAAGAAGGGAACACCATACAGCAGTCTGACCATTTAGATCATGCCCTGCCAAACTTTCTTTTAGGAACAGACCTGTGGCTCAGGTGAGAGGGTGAAGTAACAGCATCAAAAAGAAAAGCGAAAAAAAAATGTATGTGCAGTAGGTTAGATAACTATGCCCCCCTACCAATTTTCCATTCAAATTATTTTCACTTTCTTCCACTGATATGTTTTTCCCTTCTATTTTTTATCTACTCCAGTGTCTATGTCAACTATCGATCCATGAGTCCTCACTCATTCACAGTCTAACCTCCCCTTACACTCACTCTTTGGTTATCAATTCACCACTGCCTCTAACGCCCTCTCACTTCCTCTTCTCCAAACTCATCAGCATCCACATTTGATTCTTAACTGTCTGTTATTTTAGAGGTGACCTCTCCCTTATTACTCCCACACCTCTGTTCACCTCCTCTTCCACTGTCCATCTCCACTCTTCAAAGTCACCATCATGTGTATTATAGGATCTTTGACTCACAACAATTTCATTGCCCCAGTATCCATCTGTCTTATTAATTGCTCCTCTCAAACAAAATTCAATGAGTAGTCTTTGCTTTCTCAGAACTGCAGACTGAGTATACATTCTACTGTACGTAATGCCTGCCACTTCAAAGTTTGCTGTGTCATTTCTTCTTTACTCCAAGCATCATTTTCTTTTCCCTTGCAATGCCGTCACAGTGTATCTAGATAGCTTTCTGCACAATACTGGTCCAGTACTATTTCTTATAACTTTAAGAATAGTTTAATGTATTATATGCACCATTACCTACCCCACCCCCAAATTGCTAACTCACAAGCCAAAGCTTCTTCCTATTCACATACACTTGTGAATCATAATCCTCGACCACTCTCACTTTACATTCCAGTATAAACTAGCCATTCTAACTTGCTGATGTCTTAATTAACTATTGTTTTAAGTCTGAAGCTGTGAAATATACATTGGCCAATCCTCCGTGATGAGCAAACTGCCCACTATTTTGTCACTGTCTGATTATCCAACCACTACACCCCTTCAGTTAGTTTGCAAATCCATCTATCTAAGAAGAGTTCGCTAGTTCCTACATTTCATAGGTAGTTACTAGGCATGCAGTCCAGCAGACCTCTGAGGAGCCTAGCCCAATTTCCCAGATACTCTAAAGCATTGTCTGGTTAAATTACTTACTCAGATTCACATAAAAGGCAAATGATTGCTGAGAGAATTAAACCCTAGACCTCAGGAAACTGCCACTTAACTGTTCATTGCCTTAATCCTCTATGATAACTGTTAAGATATAACATCTCTTCCCTTTTCCATCTCTCTGCACTCAATGATTTTTATATTTTTCCTCTGGGGCCTGCATTGTAAATTGACCTGTTTAGCTGGCACTTGCTCTAGACTAGCATGCACTCTCTGCAATTCCTTCTCTTGCTGTTTAATTGTCACTCCAGCCATCATCTGTTGTAGTGGTCTAAAATGTAATCTATTTTCAGCCTCCCCTCCCTAAACATGCAGTGCTGTCATATCTGAAGCCAGTCCTTCAACAAGGTCTTATGGACCTTCTCTTCCATATCTCTTTTCCTGCAATTTCTAATCTTTTCTTAACTAAAATTGTATAACCCAGTATGTGTGACATTCTTAGTCTGATTAAATGTAAGCAGAAATTAATTAAAAATACCCCAAAAGGCTCTACATTCTAGGGCTAAGGGAAAAGTTATAACCTTTACTTTCCTGAGATTCAACCACCTCCCTCTTAGGCTAGTAACTTATAGTGCTATTATGCTAAAAGTAACTGTATCTTGGCTAATCTTATTGCATTCACAGACAGACAGGCATTCAGACAGCCACGTACTCACATAAACACATACAAGTACACACACTCACTGATTTCCAAGATAGCTATTTATAGCTTTTTAGTGCTAGTATTCCTTCCTGCCTTTATGTTAGCACTTTCTCTCAGTCAGGCCAGTCTGATACACCTAAGTCACAATCACTGAATACTCTTAAAATGATCCAGCCATGGATTTAACTTATAATATTCATAGCTAAGCACTGTCTCTCTCTCTCTCTCTCTCTCTCTCTCTCTCTCTCTCTCCCGGCTTCTTTTCTTAAGGCAGAGGCCAGCAGTTATAATTCACCCATTTGTGTAATTACCCTTATGTACAATAATTACTAGCCAGTCACAAGCTTTTGAAATATAATAATGCATTTTTTTTCTAAATTCCACCCATCCCATCGTGTACCTTTCAACTGGACATCTGCCACTTTCTGCACTCATTGCTCCAAACCTGTATGTCCCCAGTACTAATCAATGAGACTGCAACCACCTTGGCCACAGGCTAGTTGGAATGCAGGTGAGAAAACACAAAGAAGGACATTCTATCAGCATCATATTTGTTGTCATGTATGGGTTTTTTTTGGAATGCCATAAGTAGAGCTGCTGATCTCACACACATCACTCCATGTCAGGTCATTCATCTCTTGCCATATCCTTCAGTGTTGAATTCATAAAGGCAGCATGTCTTTATGTAAAGAAACTATGCAATGCTGTTCAAAAATAATAGATATCTAAGTATGTACTTGTACATAAAACTATAAAATCAAAATGACTGGGCAGACAGAATTAGAAAAATGCTGTTGCATAGCTAGTTTAACACTATACAAGCTTAATATGACCACAGTCTACCTTCTTCTAATAAAAAAATATGAACTTACTATTGCTTGAGGCAGGTAGTCCCTCTTCTTAGCTGCAGTTGAGGCAACACATGCATAACATTCACAGAACAATTCCGAGGAAAGGACAATCTGCAACTGGTTGAAGTGACCAATTTCCCTGTTAACATAGGAGGAGTCCCTCTTTATTGAGGAAGTTACAGAAAGGTGTCCTGATGTAATATCACATTTTGTGCATATCCTATTTATTGTATTTGGTAAATAAATCCTGATTCTATTTCCTGTATTGGGTTAGAATTGTATAGTCCCTTTCCCAAAGCAAATGATCAAGTTTCAGTCCCAAATAAAGTAATAGAGCTTTTGGTAAGAAGAAAACTTTGCATATGTATATGCACAGAAAACACATTTAATTTCAAATTATTTCTCACATTAGCTCAAAAGATAACATTTACTTGTTCTATGCAGCTTGATGTATTTATATCTCTGCTGTGTTTTTATTGAAAAAATGCAGATGTTATACAAAGTTTACATTTTACCATCTTACATTTTTTCTGTATTTTATTTTTTAAAAAATCAAGTTTTACATAAATTTCATAAGGACATTGGTTTCATCAAGTTCAGCATCAGTGAAGTGTCAAACTGATGCCCTATCTGCATGAGTTGGAGGCAGCCCAGGTAGATGTAAAACATCATATGGTACGCATTGAAAAAATGGGGAAAGTTCCCTGGTGCCATTCCCAAATATCCCCTACTCACTATGAGTATCACCTTTAGACTAACCCAGCCAATAAAGTGTACTTTAATAAAATATGTCTAGTTTCAAGTGGCCAAAACCACACACAACGGCATACTGCAACACCACTAAGAAACAGAAATTGCGATTTATGACAACTAGAGCAGCGATTCTATTTCACAGTTGTCTACTTTCAGGAACTATGATAAAAGTTTGACCGTATATTAGACTTAGAGACACTGACATTGAGAGAATTCAGCATAATGAAAAGGCTTTGGGTCTCTTTGTAGACCTCACTGATATATTTTCAAAGACCTTGTTTTGAATCAACAAAGGGATAAAATTAGGTGGGCATTACTTCTGAGACTGTAATTATATTAATTTATCTGAAATGGATGCTATCTTGGCTACTTTAACATGCCCAGTACTCTTGATTTACTGGGATGTGGTTAGCTATGATGATATATTTGTTGAAGTAAGTCTGTCACGCCTTAAAAACGTACTAATAAATTTTTTTTATCTTATTCACGCTACAAAAATATTACTAGAATATGGAAACCTGAAAGGGTTATTTTCATTCTCAAGAAAGGAAAAAGTATGGAAGTTAAGAACTTTTGAACTACTACTTTCCTCCTCCCCTTTCAACACATAAAGGTATATAATCTTCTCAAGAAGGATAATGTTCTGTCATTTATCCAGCATGTATTCCATCCATCTCATGCCATACACATTGTTTTCATCAATTCATTTAGAACACCTATGAAGCTCTGGAAAATGGCAGTTTTGAGCATTTTTGTGTTTTATTTATGGAGGAGTCTAAAATATCTGATATGGTTGACCATGGATGCATGTTACTATGGGGTGTCTGTTATGATGCTCAGTTCATGCTAAGATAGTTTAGGTGTGCCATAGCTGTTTAGATATGTAGATGACAGGAAAGCTTGGTTTGATCTAATTTACTTGAAATATACAAGTGTGCTTTGTCATTTTTCATTTCACAAAGCTCAGGTTTGTGAGTGCTTCTACATAGCACATCCATGTATTATTTACCAGAGCTTTTTCATTCATTCTGTTTCATTTTTGCTGATGATATACCATTGGTTTTAGTAGTACCAGGAGCAGACCAATTGGTATGCAAATGTGCTTACTGTACATAATTTATTTATGGAATATGTTATGATTTTAAACAATCAGATGGCCTCCATTCATAAGTCTGGTCATTGTGGCAGGAGAAATGTTTCTGATATGGCAGGCAATTAGACAGGAAATTTGAAAAGATGTAGTTATTTGGAAGATAGGTAGAGGACCATCTTACTTTCACAACAAAGATTTTCCAGAGGTTGTACAGTCAGTTTTTGATTAACTTTCAATGTTACATCATGAAAAAAATTCACAACAATTGTCAACAAAGAACAAGTTATTGATGTTCTTTGATTTATTTAAATTTTTACGCAATATTGTATATTATTTTCTGCTGACCCTAGGCCTGATGTTAACAAGCTGGAGAAATGTAATTGTGCTATATTAGGATCCAGTTAAGATGTTGCTTATCACACTTATCACTTGTGGTTATATCAAAAATGTGTTATATTATAATTGTGTACCCTTTTTCTATATCTAAAAAGCCTGTAGTATTTATAAAGTGGAATAAAATCATTTTCCTAGAATGTTTCTAGCTCTGTTTCGATGTAGCAATGGACACAAACAATTTGGCTTTGAAAGAAATATTTTGCTGAATTTGTATCACAAATTCAGGTCACAAAGTCACTATTGTGTAGAATTTCAAAATTATAAATTTGGTTTTCATCTCTGAGTTGTTCTGTTAAAAACATAAATTTCTTGTATGCAAGTTAATACAGCCCTTGTAAACTTTATACATACACAATGGATAATAGCACGGTAAAACAAATTAAGGAGACACCCCTACTATCCCTACCTCCTGTCTCATGCAACCTTCTACACAATTACCTCTAAACTCTTGGTATCGCTCTCCACATATAAGATATCTTGCTTCATTTTATTTCAAATGTGTAACTGTTAAAATGGTAAAAAATGCTTCTACAAAAGTTAGAAAATGAGCACGAACCCAACCTTAATAATCTCCACCTTTGTGTCTTGTCTTCAAACTACCATTCAAAGAAATTGTAAAACCCTCAACAAGCTCTTACTCACATCAGGTATCAGTCTACAGCTATTTAAAGATTCCCTCATTGTCCTTCTCCCTTATGATGTACCTTCCAAGAAGTATATAAGTTTACAGGACATTTTCCATACACTGTCCTATAGAAAAACTATTTGAGATGTTAGCTTAGAATTAATTAACTCTTGTGGCTTGACATGGATTTTGGAAAGATCATAATGCCTTTACATCTCTGTATAGGGTGAAACATCATATTTATTCCTCCATGGATGATGTACCACTCCATGCAGGAGTATTCACTGATACTTTAAAGGAATTAACTTCTCCCCTATTATTGCAAAAAAAAAAAAAAATGGTTGTAGCACAAAGGCTATGTCCTGGAATTTGTTTTACTAATATACGAGAAACTCTCCACTTCTGGGATATTTTCTTCAGGTATCTATCCAGAATCATGTTTTTGGCTCAGTACTGTTTTCATTCTTCATTAATGACATCACATATCCATTCTGTTATTATGCTATGTCCTTTTTACTGCTAAAATCTGACTCTTCATTCACCCCAGCAGTCAAAGAGGTGGACCATGCCATATAAAAGTACTTTACTTCTATCTGCCATAACTTTACCTTCAACCATCTCCATCTTATCCCCCCAATCAACTGTAGTAGTACCTCATATAGACTATTGTCACAACATACTCTCAACATATTAAAACACTAACATGAACAAAATACATCAACAGTTAACCTACTGTTACCTAGATTTCCACTAAGAATCTAAACTTAATTCCTACCACCATACTGGAATTCATACTAGACAATGTGTAACCTCAACTAAAAGCATCCTGTTGAGTTTCTGCCCACTCACAACAGATGCTGGAGTAGCATTAGCTAACGGTGTCCTTATCCCAAGGACAGATTACGGTTTACCCATTCTTGACTTAAAGTATTGATAAAACATTATCCTTTAAGAGATCATGCTTAATAAAATATGAAGATGTGTTAACACCTGACAGGTAGCACTATTGCTAAATAATGAAGAAAGCCATCTGGAACCTCAAAATGCAAGGGCTACTTTTCTTATTTCTTTTTTCACATACATACTTAACATTTGCAGATATTGCCAATCTCTCACAAAGAGACTAATAGATAAATACTCCTCCGCATGACCTTAGTTGGAACTCACTGACATATCTATTCTATACAGACCACATTTTAAGAAATCAACTCACCAAAACAATTTTAACAAGCTGGATACTGACAAATGGAACCAATCACCTTAACAAACTTAGAAGTGAAACAATTTACACAAATTTTTACAGATAAGCCAAAAAATGATCTCTTTGATCTTAATGCAGGCTAATGATTCCAACCTCCCCAACAACCTTCATATGACTTTATATCCCACTCCACCAAATGCTAGTCAGATATCCAGCTGTCTTTTAATATATCACTGGAACTAAACCATCTTACCATACATATTTACACATCCCTGCTACATAAATTAATATATCACACTGTGTTTCACGTCTTATTGCATTTTTCGACTCACACCTTTAGACAATCCTTCCCATTCATACTTCACTTCTATCCACCCTATGGCCTTTTGATGCTTTTTCCTTTGATGCTCACATCTGTTTAGTAATGCTTCCTATTCATCTTTCACTGCATGTCCAGTCTCAGATATCTCCTACCTGCTTTTAAATTCTAGAACAGAAGAGTACCACACTCTACCTCCTCTCTCAGCATGACACCACCCTCCAGTTTCCACAACTGACCGCCGGATTCACTATCCTTCAGTGCAGGACTAGCTTAGTCTTGCACAAAAATGGCCATTTAGGTGCAGGACAGCAGCACGCCATGCATAGTAATGAAGGCATGCTGCCTAAGCTCCTGAACAGACATGGAGCATGCATAAGTGCAGTGGGCATGTCTGAGAGTAGAGCTCTCAGAATATACACTGCAATCAGGAACAGCAGTGTAGGAGTAAGAATGAGTGAGACCATTCATAGGTGTTCGCATATCCCCAGCAACATCCCTCCAAGTGTACAAGAGCAATTGTCACAACATTTACATATAAAGAATTTTTTTTATGAAATGGATGAAATTTAACCGTAGCTGCACAGGTTTGCCCATCACCTTAGCTACAGTTAATGCAGCTTAAATGGCACAAGAGGATAAAAAGCAAGATATATGGAAATGAAGCAATACAGCAATAGAGTAGTGGGCAGAGCATGCGCCTTATGAGCAGTCATTCCCGGTTCGAGTTCTACTCCCATACAATCTATTTTCCATGTCAAATCACTTTATGATCAATTTATTTTGTTGCATAACCTATGACATAACATATATTTGTGAACTGGAGTACTGCATTAAATGCAGATGTGAGGTGTCATTGTCATAATGTTGCAAAATCCACAGATAATCTCAAGTGCCCCATACAGTATATGTACACAGGAATCAGGGATACAAATGGAAGGTAAAATGTGTAATGCATGATAAATCCATACAGTTGCCAAATCCACCACCTGCCCAAGAACCATTAGACATCACTGTCTAAATTAGTGTGCTGGTAAGTGGGTGTAAGCACTAGTAAGCAAGAGTAAGCAAAGTTACACAGTACTAAGCAGGAGTAAGCATATTTAAGCAGTAGTAAGTGGGTTTAAGCCTGTTTGCATGGGGGTAAGCAATGGGCACACAGGTGAAGCAATAATGAAGCTAACTCACTGTATGCATACTTAATCTGAGGTTAGCATTGCTTACTTTCATGCAAACCTGTGCAAACCCGCTTACAATTGCTTAAAAGTGCCTTAATCACTCTGTATGCATCAGCCGCTGTTCTGGCTAGAAACAAAATACGCAGCCTTTGCAAGTCTTGAACCAAGGCCTGTGTACACTCTAGTTACAGTAATTAACCACTAAACCATCACAGCAGTACATAAGATGGAGGTATCACCAAACAGATCCTCACCATAGGAAATACAAACTGAACATGTGAAAGGAATCTATATACAGTTTTATATTGTATAACCAACTACAGGACATAAATATGTGAACTGGAGCACTGCATTAAGCCCAAATGTGAGGTGTCATTGTAATAAAGTGTTGAATTCCCCTAATAAATACAAGGACCCTATACAGTGTACGTGCACATGAATCATGGATACCAAACACATATATAACATGTAATGAATAGTACATCAATGCCACAATGCAAATATAATGCAACTTAAATATTAAGCAAAGCTAAGCATTGCACAGCCCAGCTTAGTAGGTATAAGCAATGTGTAGGCCAGCTAACTCAATCTGCCCATTGGTATACCCCATTAAGCAATGCCAATCTTAGGTAAGCAGGTTTTCTCATAGCTTAGCCTTTTCAAAACTGTCCAATCACATCAAAGTGTGGGAAACTGGCCCTATTTAAACCCAACAGGTGGGAATACATCTCATAACTGGTTGTATCTTCCACTGTTAGGGACTATGTCTCGAATGGGAGAGGGTGTCCGCTTTTGGGCACAGTGCTGGGGCATCCAGGAGTCCAGAGTCATGGCAGGACTCCTTGTGAAAGACCATGACATGAAACTGCTGCAGGGCAAGTACCAGGGTTCCCAATACAAAGTGGAATCCTGGGACTGTTTCATCCATGACCTCACCAGTGCCACTGGCATACCCTGAACTGATGAGCAGGTCAGGCATCACTATGCTGACCTGAAGTGGTGAAAGGGGGATCTCTTGGATCAATGGATCCAAGAGGCTAGGAGGACAGGGGATGTCCCAGCTGTGTGTAAGTATCAGTTAATAATTGACAGCTCATGTATATTATGGATAGATATGGTTAAATGTTCCTCTTATGTCTTTCACAGTGGCAAGTGAGCAGGCTATGAAGCAGGAGGCCCATGGTTGTAGATTGGAACGGTTGAAACATGAGGCAGGTTAGTAATACTCTTGCATGTACTGTCATAGGAAATAAATCTAAAAGTAGTAGTAAGTTAATTGCCTGTAAAAAAACTGTATTGTTTAAGGAATGTACTGCATGCACCAGAGAATAGGGCAGGAAGAGTGTCATATAGGTTGTATGTAAATAAAAGCATAATAGCCTGACAATTAAGGTCTAACTGCTGGACTGCATGTGTTCACTCTGGTATCATATGGTGATGTAGAGTTGCAATCACTTAAATGTGCAGTTGTAGTAAGTACTGTTACCCACACTGTGCTACATAAGTAAATTGTGTAAGAATGTCTGTATATGACTGTTGTAATCCCAAGAGTTCAAATAGTACAACTGAGAGAGACTTAGACAAAAAACACTGAAAAGACAGGCAACAAAATCCAAATAGCACACTCAGCTATGATGTGAACTGTTGTATTTTTTGTACACACAGCCATGGTTCAAATCCTGGGAGTGGTAGTAGGCTGTATGCAGAATCATACCCCACAAGTGTAGAGAAATGTCCAGAATGTTCAGTGAATCGGCCCATAGCTGCTGCCTGTCACCCTGTCCCCCTGGGAAACCAGTGGGATGATCTCAGAGGCAGCAAACAAGACATACAACTGATTGCCAGACATCTATAACAACAAACCTGTCACTCTAGCAACCCCCAAAATGTTATGAGAGTAAGTAGTCAAGTATGTCCCATCTCCACCTCCATGTTGTTAAGCTGTGACCAGAGTGTGTACACTAACAGACTGAGATGTATGTGTATAATACTAATGTGGAAACTGATAATTTGTGTCAGATACGAACACTGTGTCTATAAATAAAAGATTGATATCCTGTACTGGTACAAATTACTCTGGTATTGTATGGCATTGTTTTTGTTGCAGTTGCTCAGAATAAAAAGGTAATACTCATTACTGTCACTCACACTGTACTACACACTGTACTACATCATACAACTGTCTAGGAAATCCTGTATAACAGTGTTGTAATTACAAGGTCAGAATGTAAAACCACAGGAGAATTATAAACAGAAATCAGACAAGAGATGCACAGCAATACCTATATAGCACATTCAGCTGTAATGGACAGTGTCTTATTTTTAGCAGACACAGCCATGGTTCAAATCCTGGGAGTGGTAGTAAGCTGTATGCAGAATCATATCCCACAAGTGTACAGAAATGTCCGGGATGTCCAGTTATTTGGCCCATATCTGCTGATTGTTACCCTGACTCCTGCCATATCAGTGTGCCAACTTCTGACATGTAGGCATTATGTCATGTCATACAACTGACTGTCAAACCAGTACATATTTGGAAAATATCAAATAAAACAAACCTGTCATTGTATAAGTCACTAAAGGTTTAAGAGAGCAATAGTGAAAATATGTCCTGGTTCACCTGCATGTGATGAAGACATGCCCAGAGTGTGTACAAAAAGAGCTGGACAGGTATGTGCATAACATCAACCTAGAATCTAGGAGTATGTGTAGAAACAGTTAGTTAGTGTTAACAAACAATACCTCCACAGGTATGCCAGGTAAGAGGTGTATAATGCAGGTAAAACCAGTTCATGCATATAGTTGTCGACAGCCATACCATTGTCCAAGCTAAGGCAATAGGGTAGTGTACTAATACTTGTAAGGTACAGATCACAGCACTGACTAGGAAAGTAATGTGAACTACAGGAATAAACTAGTTGTTAATTGACATCTTCCCTGCCCCACCCCCACCATATCTGCAACAATAAACTAAATACACAACTCAATTGGTATGTGCTGACTTAACTCTAATGTTGGGACATATGTCCTATTGTTTGATAATTATTTAAATCTGTTTCTATGCATGTGCTATGTTGAAATACTCCCACATTGGTGGCATGGTGCCATCAATGTACCTGCCTGCTGTTGTAATGACCACTGTGGTCCCATATATGCATGTGTCCTATTTGCTATGCAACTGTTCCATATCTGGTGTTTGGGTTAATGGGAATATCTATGCATGCTGTTACACCTACTCCTGGAATGTTTTGACTATTACTAACCCACATATGTTGATAAAACTTAAACACCATAACACGTATAGGAAGGCGGGTCCCAGAGGACCCACCTGTCCCATCTCAGCTGGCCATGGCACCGGACACCAGCACATCTGGGGCCCAACCCGGGACCTTCTCATCTGTTGGTCCTGCACCACCTTTGGGTGGAACTGCCTCAGGGGATGGGGCTCTCCCCCCCAGGGAGTGGGCATGGACAGGAACCTGTCACCAGGTCTGGTTGTGGTGAGTAGCGAGCTCCCCAGAGAGGTTGAAGATCTGCTATGCCAGCTTGAGAGCCATGTGTTGCAACTAGAACGTCACCCTGTCTCTCCTACTCAGCCCCCAGCACAGCCACCTTCGGGGCTGTGAAGGTGCAGACGTGACTGCCCATGGGTGGGAACCTCAGTCCCACTGTTTCCACTAGGGGGCTCATGGGCTTCCAATTTCTAAACACCCCTTCCCATCAAGGTGCTTACCCCCCACATGTGTCATATACCACCCCTGTATGTGTCTTGTTTGTCTTGTCTGTTAACCTACCCAACCTACCTCCCCAAATATACCTACTATCCCTCCTCAACATCACACTCTCACCTGAAAGAAAAAGGCAATCTGTTCCCAAAAAAAAAAATCTCGCCCCATACATAGCTGTCCATTTCACACGTGTCCACTGGACACAAGTACTCTGGTCTAATTGGCTTAAAAACATATTACTGTTGTCCTCTCCCTTAACTCAGGGGTATGAGTGTCCAAATGTATCACCAAATTATGTGTATATGCACAGCTGTTGCTGTAGAAGAAAAGGGCCGCTACGAACATTCCTTACACCCTTCGGGCACATCCCTAGCTATTTTCCCTACTGTCTTTCCCTCTTTGTGCACTATTTCACCACTTTTCTATCAACCCTTTTTCATTTCTGTTAAAGAAATTAGCATGGGGGTAAGCGGGAGTAAGCACTTTTAAACCTGTTTGTGCGGGGGTAAGCAATGCCTACACAGGTTAAGCAATTTAGTAGCTGAGTATAAGAAACTGTAACCGGAAGTTAGCAGTGCTTACCTTAACGCAAATCCACACAAACGTGCTTACAACTGCTTAAAAGTGCCTTAATCACTCTGTATCCAACAGCCTCTGCAAGCCTCGAACCCTGCACACCATAGCCAAAGTTATTTACCACTAAGCCATGTCAAATCTACATAACCCTATCTGTGGATATATATATGCCTACATATATATGTCTATATACACATATAGCAATATATATATATATATATATATATATATATATATATATATATATATATATATATATATATATATATATATATATATATATATATATATATCTATCTACATATATATTTATATATATTTATATGTATATACAGATATATATCTATAGATATAAAAGAGAACATAACAAATGCATATATGACCAAAGGCACCTTTAATGAGGGTGAGGGGGCCCAAGCTAAATATGTCTTGTACTTATTGATATCACCCCACCCCCACAGCCAAACAGATCTGCCCTGCAATACAATACCAGCTACAATACAATACCAAATCCCACAGCCAGGACCCGACACAGCATGGGCACAAAACATTAACAGTAATCCATCCCAACTGAATGATGTCAGGCTGGTATCAATAACATATCATGCAGTACAGTCTGGCCACCATAGGGAATGTACAATGTGGAAGCAATAAACATTCCTAAGATACATACACACACACACGTTATGCAGATACACACACACACACACACACATATATATATATATATATATATATATATATATATATATATATATATATATATATATATATATATATATATATATATATATATATATATATATATATATATATATATATATTTATATATATATATATATATATATATATATATATATATATATATATATATATATATAAAAATATATATATGTAACTACACATAAGCACACAGAGATATGTATAGGAAGATACATATTTAGAGGGTGCACAACATACAGAACAGCCACTATGCCTACAGTTGCCACCTTACCAACTGGACACTGTATGAGCCACCCATACAAAAGACAATTGTTGCCTGAAACATATACCCACAGAGAGGTCAAAGGATATAACACCACACACAGGTTTGCATACATGAGAAAGCTTTATTTGTGTACTCTTACAATTGTATATGCCATGTCATATAGCTGTTTAGACACTGAAATACATATAAACAGACTAATGCAACTCTAAAACAGATCAATTAATACAGTATTCCGGAAAGCATAACATATGTTGCTGTCCAGGCCAAGGCCTTCAAGTAGTACAACAATAAAGACAGACTGGGCCACAGGATAACAATCAATCAACAGTAAGTAATGCAGATGTATAGTCCAGCAGCCTCTATCTACACTCTGTACACAATCCCTAGGCGGTAAAGACTTCAGTTGACACAATGGGATGAATCTGTTACATAACAAGGCATAACTGAAACCATCACAATCACAATGACAAACAGAACAGTCTGTATGGCAGGAAGCAATAGGCTTGCATTTACCTAAGGTGAATTGTATGGTAATGTACATCCAGATACCATAAGGCAGCTTACCCCTGATACCCCTAATGTATTGTAACAGCCTAGGTTAGTTATGGTGTATCCCCCCATAGACTGACATACAGGGCCATATACCACTGTTACATACACTGACCTCTGGACTGCATAAGGGCCCCCATGTATTGTGCAGATGAAGCCCACACATATATGGACCCAGCCCCACAATATGTGTGTGGACCACAACAGCAGTGGAATGATGGCAGGAATGGCAGCATGACATACACACAGGCCACTACATAACAACTCCTGACAGCATGTCATATGGACAAATCCTGGTATGTAGGTGGAGGACAGAGGCTGGGACACAGGCCCATATGTGAAATAGTGTTGTCATACACTAAGCAAGTCACTGGTGTTACAGGATAGCCTGCAAAATACCCTTATTCAGGAATATGATGCCAGAAACACAAGTGGATATAGCCATGTATTGATAGCACTCAACACACATACTGCCAGTGATATATCTGACACAAGACCTGTGTTGTGGACAGGCAAACCATAACAGGCACACCTCTGGCCATCAAGTGGATAGGCACACAGTTGAGAGATATGCCGACAGACTGCAGTCCATGATAAACTAGCATGTTCAAACAAACCCTGTAACACTGGTGCTATACAAGGCATAAAACAACACTACTCACACTCTGTTTGTAGTTCTGGATCCTCATGCAAATGTGTAGCTGGCCTGAGTGTGCAAGTTCTCTTGTAAGAGGTATTGCTACCTGCTGTCTGTAACACTGCTGCCCACACACTGGACGTATATCCACCATACAGGAAAGGTAAAGAGACCACTCCCACATGATGTATGGATTTATAGTAGTGGGTTGCCATGACACTGATAATTGGAAGTACTACACAGCATGCTGCATGCAGGTAGCAATTGGAGGACACTGACTGGTGCAGAGGCCATCACCTGATCATATGTATCACCTGCAAAAGCCATGCTGCAATCTATTCCAAGCAGCTCAATCCATTTACTGGAGAGAGAGAGAGAGAGAGAGAGAGAGAGAGAGAGAGATGGAGAGAGAGAGAAAGAGAAAACAGATCCAGAACCAAAACCAGAACCACAACCAAACCAAAAACAGAAATAAAGGAGGCAGGCTAATGCCATAACCAAGGAGAAAAAAAAAACTCCTACAGGGACCCCATCCACAACAGACCTCATTCCCACAACAGGTATGTGAAGTATATATGCATGTAATTGACTGTAGTACTTGGTCCATAATACTGGGGTAGATGATGTGGAATGATATATATGTGCCATCAGGTGTTGATGTTGTAATGATGTTCAGCTTAACAACTGCTATGGACATTAGAGTCTGTCCCTGTGGGTAGCGACCCATACCCATCAACTGTGCAGAGCAGCACTGACTGACAAGATGTAAGCCAAGATCAGGGGTGGCTGATGCTATCAGACTGCAGGACTGCAGCCCTCCCAGCTGTAAAATAAAAAGTAAAACAAAAAAAGAAAAGAACTAAAAGAAAATAAACGCTAGTCCTGAAAATCGCGCATGTGCACTCGGCCATTTTCCCGATGTCAGTCTGCTGGTGAAGCAGTCTGGAACATGCTCACAAAATCCCAGACTGTCTCACCAGCAGTCTGAATTGACTGCTCAACATTGCACATATCCCAGAAGTCTATGCAATTACCTGCCTAGACTGGAAAGGGATTGGACTGTGATGTCCGCAGGCTGGGAAGGACAAGCTCTCTCGTGCGGGACCGTTGACGTAGGGATTGACTGGATGGATTATTTGAGGGCTGGGAAGGACACGTGGGACCGTGACTTTGACTGGATGTGGATTATTGAACAGATTTTGACTTCGGGTGGAGTATGGCTGGTTTATTTGAACAAATCGTGGATGGATGCTTGGTAGGTAGGGTGCATGTGTGTGTGTGTGTGTGTGTGTGTGTGTGTGTGTGTGTGTGTGTGTGTGTGTGTGTGTGTGTAAATGCCCCAGTTGCAGTGGCTAGAGAGAACATGTTACCTGGTGGTGGTTTGAAATCAGGCTTGAACCCTGTACCTTGAGTGCAGTTAACAAGAGCTTGAATTCCCTACCCACCACCATTTGTGAAATTTTACAGATATTTGCCTCATTTTTTGTTCTGTTCTGTTCCTCCTAACATCTGTGGTTTCTGAATATTTAAATTCTGAGATATTTGATGGTACAGTGGTAGCATTGTTGTTTCACAGCTGCAGGTTCTTAGGTTTGATCCTTGGCTAGGGTGCCTTATGTGTGGAGTCTGCATGTCTTCCCTGTGTTTGGGTGGGTTTGCTTTGATGGTGCAGTGGTAGCGTTGCCTCACAGCTAGAGGTTTTCTGGTTTGATTCTTGGCTGGGGTGCCTTCTGTGTGGAGTCTGCATCTCCTTCCTGTGATTGCGTGGGTTTGCTCTGGTGTCCTCCCATGTTACAAAGACATGTGTCTGCAGTATTTCTCCCTGGGCCTCTGCTGAAAATTGTTTTTTGTTCCATCAGGCTTTCCTAGTTAACAAATGTTAAATAAATAAAATTGACAGGCATTTGAATTTCAGACTTCATATTCTTCAGAAAGTACATAGTAACACAAAACCTTTTATTCTAGCAATTTTCTAAGTTTATAATATGAATATTTGAAATTTGTCCCTATTTTTGGGACTGTATTCACCATTATTGGCTTCGTCCAGGTTTTTTGTGCTAATGTTGAGAGCTATGGCAAGAACTGAATTCACTGGATATGTTTGAGGATTGTATTCCCCCATTGCTGGGTTTGTCCATGTGTTTTGTGCTAAGAGGTTGACAGCTATAGTGAGAACTGAATTCACTAAATGATAGCCATTTAAGTTTTAGTGTTCCTCTCTTTCACAAAGAAGCTGATTTAGCATAGTGGTATGTTGCTCAGATTGTTTTGCACAGGGACCTAGATTCAAGACTGGGCAGTAAAATGTATGATGGTAATACAGCATTTTATTCTACCAACTTTCCAAGATTATACAAGCAATGTTTATGTCCCTGGTTTTTGGGCTTTTACCCCCCCCCCAATAAATTTTGGCTTTTTCCTGATTTCTTGTGCTGTGAAGTTGAGATACAGTTGAGTATTGAGTAGATTTTACAAGGAGCTGAGAGCTGCAGGGGAAGAGAAGTTTAATGCTGCTTATGCTGAGTCTGTTTATATTGTTAATAGCACAACAGGTTATGTACTTGTTTTTCATGCAGAAGGCTGTGGGTTCTACTCCCCCAAGGAAGTGGATGCTGGCGTACTGAGGATGTCCTCTTTGGCAAAGATACTAACTAGCAGCAACCTCTTCATTAGTTACAGATCTCTTTAATGTGGAATTATTTAGATGACTTACGTCTGCAAAGATTGTGCATATTTACTGATACTGGTGTATTGTATAAGTTTGAGTAGACTTTTTTATAATGGAAATGTTCTCAATTGGGAAGTTTTTCCATTATTGGTGCATGTATTTTGTTTCATTGTTTACTGGAAAAATGTTCAAAACAATAAATTTAAATCACCCTCTAACAACTGTACTGTATTATACAAGGAATATAATTTAATACAATCAGGAATGTGTATCACACAATACATGTATGTTTTGTGTGTAAGGGGCCTATCATTTGAAAACAGCCCAAAGTTAATCTTTATACTACCCAGATATATTTTCTTTGAATGTGGATTTCACTGCTGTTTCAATGAATGTGAGTTTCAAGGGCAGAGTTTTAATGCTAAGTCTATTTTCATTGTTAGACTGCATTGCTTTGTTTAGCAGATGTTTTAGTGTTTGTGCTGTAAAATGCAAAATAAAACTTTCAAATAAAATCCAAATCATTGTAGAAGTAAAGCAGTATTCACATTGCAGTGTTTATGGTAAATGGGGTGAAATAGCCAAGTAATAGGACATTGGAATGGCTGCAGGGGTGTCTCCATTTGACCATGATTTTGTGAGGGGGAAGGATGGCAAACTCAGACAGCCACGGCTCAGCTGAACTATACCTCTCAACTGTCCAGATTTTCACAGAATGAATAGATTTTTGCTTCTTATTTTTGGTTTGTTCATCATAAAAGTTGTGGTTTTCTGGCAAATCATTTAGGAATTAAGTCACTAAATAATGACAGACATTGGGTTTCAGACTTCATAACCTTCAGAAAAAATGCATGCTAAAGCAAGACCTGTTTTATCAACTAAGTTTATACAAGAGCAATTTTTAGTACTGTTTGTATGTTCCCCCAGTATCTTTGGCCTTGTCCAGATTTCCTGCATTAACAGGTTGAGAGTTATGTGCAAATTGCTTTATAGAATTGGGCATATCCAAACCTCTCAACTGTCCCCGATTTTGGCTCAAAATGTTGCTCTCCCTCTAATCCCTCTGCAAAATGTCAATTTTGGAAGAAAACATGGAGGGTTTACAATTAATAAATAACTGTAATAATCAGAGTTATAGATTACTTTTATTTCAGAAATGCATATAGATTTGTTTATTTTGTCAGTTGCTCAAGCTAACAGTGCTAATATTAAAAAGTGTCCCTTCTTTGACAGGTTCCCAGCTGTATTGAGCAGCTATTTTATATTTTTGCATCACATTTTTCGTCCATTTTTCATAAAATTGTGATTTTCTGGCAAATTAGTGGCAAATCATTAAATACTGAAGTAAGAATATAATGACAGACATTTCAGTTTCAGATTTCATACCCTTCAGAAAATTCATACTAATGCAAGACATACTATTCTATTAGAAAGTTTATAAGAACAATATTTAAATATTATCCTTAATTTTGGGCCTGAGTTTGTCCGGATTTCTTGCTCTGAGGTTGAGAGGTATGAAATGTGTCAGGGCCATTGCAGTCAGCCAGAGACATTTAAAGTTGTGACATACTTGTTGCATCCCACTCCTCCATGTAGTGACTCTGGATGTGTCCAAGCAAGGCAAGGAGCAGTTATGCAGTGTAAGTGTGCAGAGTATCTGCCCCCCATCCAAGGTAGACACAAGTACTACAGTGACTTTTCATCTGTCTGGCTTGATTTTGCAGAATGTTCTGCTTTTCTGTCATATTTTTATATGGTTGATTATGCTTCTTATTATTCAGAAAGTGCCTGTTGCTCTACATTTAAGTAGCAATGATTTCATGACCATTGGGTAAGCTTGTCTGAGATTATAAGATGCAAGGAAGCTTACTGTTAAAGAATTACCAACATTGAAAGCCTTTTTGTTATTGCCATGCAGCGAATACTTACATAACTAGATAACGTATAAGCCTTGGGTATTGAAATGCACATGACAGTATTTGTAATAAAGGACAGGATTACAGTATTTTAAGAAGCTCATTACCTTTGTTGGAGCCTTGCCATCATCTTTGCAGGCTTTACCCATAAACTAAACAGAATGGCAATCTATCATGTCTGGTCCATAACCTGTGCAGTAATCCATTAAGAAATTTATATTGAGCTTGTTTCTTGTTTGCTGTTCACTTTTAACTTTGATCATGTTTTCCCAATGAAACAAGTAGATAGTTATCAGGCAGTAGGTCTTTTTTTGGATAAGAAACATTTTTACAAGTGGGGGCATCATTGCTACTTTCAGCATGTTACTTGGTACTTTTTATAAAGATGAATATAAAATATAATTAGAACTGCAGTGCAAGGAGAAGTGGTTTGAGATGAGTGCTGCTTGTTTGTCTTGTACTTGATTTTGACTGGCAATCCAGTAATGTATTTAAAAAGTAATTTATTTATTCATGCCTCACAACCTTTTTGTTTCCATCTAGATATTAAATAAGCCGTCATGCAGCCAATGCATTGAAATATTTTTTTTCTTCTACACTTCATTTTGTCTTGATTGGACTCATAATGACGGTTTGGCTCCCAGGGCAGCGTACTTAATTAAAGTTCCAGTTTTTGTGGTTTTGAGCATAGCTCCTCCTCTTTTTAGTTGGCCACACCCCTTCCCATTGGCCTCACACATTCAGCTGTCTCCTGCAATCCCCCTTCGATTTGAAGTCACCAGCCACCACTGGCCAAGATAGTGTGTGTGTTGTGTAATGGAAAGGATGTATATTACTGTGGCCAGTAGCTGGTGGTGGAAGTAATGCCATAATGATGGACATGTGGCTTCCATAGCCCAACACTTGCAGGACACTCAGGTTAACATGTATTGTAGTATGCTGAAATGCCATAGGTGTGTAACAGGCTTGCCTGCAATCTGGCCCTAGATATATATATATCACTAATGTTAGACTGTGTCCATATGTAACAGTGGAGCTGTGTAGGAAGGAGAGTTAGAGATTGTGGACCTGATGTCTGAATGTAACCCATATATAGGTATTCGTGTGTGTATATATATATATATATATATATATATATATATATATATATATATATATATGTATACATACATGTATGTCTACAGATATACAGATACTCATATGTAGACATATATATATATATATATATATATATATATATATATATATATATATATATATAAATACATATATACAACATAATATACATCTATCTGTCTATATATATCTATACATCTAGATCTAGATCTATATATATATATATATATATATATATATTTATATTTATATATATATATATATATATATATATATATATATATATATATATATATATATATATATATATATACGTATGTCTACATATACATACAAACACACACACACATATATGTATGTATATGCATGTCCTCTATATTATCACCTCAGTGCTGCATGCTATGTGTAAGGGAATAGCACACATAGCAATACACACAGATATCTACAGCTGTAAGTGTGTGCAACATGGATGGGTATGTCACATGTGAACCCCTTATTGGGACCAGCATTGCCTTTGTCTGTGAAGTAGGAAATGGGAATATGGGGAAGGATAGCAGGTATATTTGTGGAGGTGGTTCGGGTTGGTAGGTATAGAGAGCAGCCTACAGGGTTGGTATATGACACATGTTGTGGGTAAACACCCTGGATGGAGTGTGTGGTCTGTGATGTGGAAGCCCCATGAGCCCCCATATGGAAACAATGGGAACAAGGCCCCCACCCATTGCTACTGACCACAGCAGTCCCCGGCCCAGAAAGTGCCTGGCCTGGAGGCTGAGCAGGAGGAGCATGTGGACCCTGTGAATGTGTACTGGGTGCATCAAGGTGCTGTAGCACATCCCACAAGTGTTTGTGGAGTCTCCTATGGAACAGACCCCTGACCTGACATTGGGTGACAGGATCATGTCTGTGTAGGCCCACAGGTGGGGACAACATCCCCTGAGGTGGTTCTACCTGAAGGTAGTGCTGGACCAGTAGATGAGGAGGCTCCAGGGTGGGTCCCACATGTGATCTGGCCTGGCAACATGGCCAAATGAGGTGGGAGAGGTGGTTCTGCTGGCAACTATTCCCTAAACATGCTATTGTGTCACTGTTATAGAACATATGTGGGTAGTAATAGTCCACACAATTCCAGAACATGTCCAACAGCATGCATAGATATCCCCAATAACACAGAATGACAGATGTGCAGCAATCACATAGCAATCATACCACATGCATATATGGAACCATAATGGCCCTGACAGTGGCATGAATGTGAAATAATCTGTAAAAGGCCAGAAATAATAGTGTCCACACAGTGAACATGGCTACAAACACATAGCACAAAGTGTGGTATAGTACAATATATGTCCCAATAGTAGGTAGGCTGTGGCCATACTTACTGAGTTGTGTGGACAGTTTGTTGTCACTGATATGGTGGGGGGAGTGACAGAGATCTGTATTAAGAACTATGGTAACCTTGCTGTATGAGTTGCTCAGACCTGCTTCCATCTTTATGTCTTTCAAGCAACGTGTCCCACAGCCATCTACCAGCGTATTCAGCGGCAGAAAATGAGGTTGTGTTGAACCACCTAATACAGCACTATCCAGTTCTATTTGGCAGGGCCACCCATGAGCCGCAGGAGTGCATCACCCTGTGGAACAATCTAGTCCACAAGGTCAATGATGTTGGCCTCTATAACCTCAGTTATGAGCAGGTCTGGGATCACTGTTCTGACCTGCTTCACAATGCCCATTGGCATGCTGCTGCAGTCCAGGGGGATCACCTCACAACAAGGGAGGGTCATGTATCTGCACACAGTCAGATCCAGGAACTGTGGCAGACATAACCCTACCCCCACAGCAATAGTGATGGCAGTGTGTGAGCAATAAGGGATGTGTACATGAGTAGACCTTGCAATCATGCAGAGTTGGGGGACATGTGTAGGGCAGAATGACCATACAATTGCAAATGCAGATGGCCCTTGCTAGTATATCCCTGCCAGGAATAGTGACTGCTGTAGTACACATAATAGGTGCAACAAACTGTCATGATAAGGGCGTGCACACATATGCACCCACGGAGTGTATGCATTGTGGTCAGCATCTGCACACCTCACACATTTCTAAGACATTGCATGTGAATGTACAGGACATATGTCACATATTAGGCTCATATACTGTTAATATATGCGGTGATGGGGTCCCATGGCAGATCAAGGAAGAGTGTGTCATATTAATAAGGGTGTGTACACTCCCCATAGCCATGGTACGGTCTGACAGTTGTCAGTGTAATAGTATTGGATTGGTCATACATGGTCCACTGATGTTGAGATTTGCAAACCAGACATTAGACATTCACAAATAACATCTGTCCACATATCATCCCAGGTATGTGTCACTGAAAAACATAGGGGCTGTGAGCATTAGAGCAGACATAAATGACACAGTAATACACATTCAGCAATGGTTTGTACACCTATGAGGTTTGGTTTTCAGTACATGGCAGGGTGCAGAACAGGTGCATAGCAATACTGTGTACATGGGTGCAGTGTTTCCCAGGGGAAGGGGCATCACCTACTAACACAGCCCATGCATCACACACATGTATACTGTTGCTAGCATGGATTGACTATAGCTGCACTGCATGCTGTTGAGTACCATATGTTATGCATGTTGACAGATGGGTAATGGGATGACTGTGTGTACTATCTTTGTGCAACCTCAGCATGTAGGATAGGTGTGTGTGTGTGTGTGTGTGTGTGTGTGTGTGTGTGTGTGTGTGTGTGTGTGTGTGTGTGTGTGTGTGTGTGTGTGTGTGTGTATGTGTTTGTGTGGGTGTCCATGTCTGCACAGGTGTGATTGTGGAGTTGTTCATATGGCAGTACTTCCCTTTTGGATTGTGCAGTACATAGACATGGACTGACACATGAGACACCAGGAATACTTGTCTGATATGTAATCACAGGACAGCTAATAGTATAATAAGGCCTGTAGCATGGAACATACATTGGGAGGTAAAGTAGACGCCAGGTATGCCCTTAATATTGCAATCAGCAGAGAAGTGAATGACTACCCACGTATGCAGCACAACAGATGCATTGGGGAATTACTAGACAACACCAGGGAGTGTATCCATATATTACTGTTGTCCACATGATGGGTTGATTGAGCAGCAGATCTGGCATGTACTGTGCAGTACTTACGCATGACACTCCAGTGTGTGACATTAGGGAGTGAATGTAGTAGCCCCTAGCCCCTAACATATAGGGGCCATGCTCAAGATGTCCGAACATACACAGGGTGAACACTGGATGACAGCAGTGAGGCCATGTAAAACCTACTCCACTCAAGTCAAGGAGGTAATGGAGTAACAGGTCTTGTGATCACTCATCTAGGCATTTAGAGGAATGATACATTAATGAGTGGTATTAATGAGTGTATGTTGCCAAGTGTGATGCAGGATGGGGAACTTATATGAATAAACATGGGACTGTCTGTAAAATCATGGACAGGTAGGTATTAAGGTGGAATGTGTGTGTGTGTGTGTGTGTGTATGTGTGTGTGTGTGTGTGTGTGTACTGTTATGCAGTGCTGTACAGGTCTTAAAATGCGTTTCTTGTTTTACCCCACAGGTGGCGAGGTGGGTCAAGGTCCCTCCTGCATGCAATCTGATGTTGGTGTCCATACAGACACTGAAGATGATGATAGTACTGTTGGGGCACAGGCGGGGATATCGGGGCCGAAACTGCACCATCATTTGACATCCCCCTCTTAGCTACTCCAACCCGGCACACAGTTACAGTGCCTATACATACCCCATCACCAGTGGCCAAAGCAGAGGGACAGTTCGTGGTTGGTGGCAGTGCACAGGAGAGTGTGGTATCTATGCCTACTGTGTCTGGTCACAGCAGGCATAGCCAGATGTCCGGCAAGGCACCACATAGGCAGGTGTACTAGGGTGCTCTTGGTAGGGCCGCTTGTTATCATGTCCCTGGCAGCCGCTCCACAACTTGTACCACCAGGCGCATGTTTCAGACTGTTATGTGGGTGCAGGCACGTATGGAACTGTACACCAGACAGGGCCTGAGGCTGCAGAGGACTGCTCTCACATCTGCAAGCGACAACTTCCATGAACTGTCTGGTGCCCTCTGTGATTATACTAAGGTCATGAATAGATGGTTGGGTGAGATGGTGGGCCTCATTGACAACGGTTTGTCCTTGCTTGAACATTTGGTAGGAGTGCAGCGATGGCTGCATGAACGTAGGCCAGCAACAGCAACAGCTGGTGTCAATGTGGATGTGCTAGTACACCAAGGCACTCCCACAGTGGCAGTACCAGCCCCAGCACTGCAGCTGGGGTGGTGTCCACACCACACCACAGCAGGCCCATGTGCACATGGCCCTGGCCAGTCTCAAGAGGGACCTGGATCCAGCGGAAATCTGTCATCATCAGGGGAGAGCAGCATATCCAGGCCTGTACCTGGACATGCTCATGGAACCCCTAGCAGGCAAAGTCTGCATGTCCATGGCCAGAGGTGGTGAACTGCACACCCTGCCAGGTATGGTCTGCAGCTGTCAAAAAAAACACCTGTATAGGGCAGCCACATGGCAGAACTGTGTGCATGCATACCCACACACTATATGAACACACCCAAGGCAACCCCATACCTACACTCACACATCACCACACCCATTTCCACTAATTACACCCCACACCCATGCACATGGTGTCAAACCTATGGCCCAACCTCTTTATTTGGCAAACCAACAACACACCCTGTGCATATGATGATACCTGTGCCACATCCCTGTCATCCATAACATCAATGCAGGGACAGGCTAATATGGTTCTGATGCACATGGTAACTGTACTACAGTGTACCAATGTACTGCAGTGTAACATGTTGTCAGGAGTAATGTTTAAGGCATACTTGTCCGGTAGTGTAGCCGTCCAGCAATGAAGCATTATAGCTGTTAGTAACACTGGGTGATTGTAGTCTCCATAATATTATCCATTTGTGTTGTAGGTGTACATGTGTCAGCAGGAAGATGGTCTGCAGTCATATTCCACAGGGGGTATGGCACTGTGGTAACACCATGGTTGTGACATATCCGGGGTACAGTTGAACACATATCACATGTTTGTACAACAGTTATTGACTGTGCCACATGGACAGGTGACTCACTGGGACATGTATAATCAGCAACCTGATGTAAACCCATCCACATACACGCACACTCTTACTTGGCAACACTGGGACTAGACCCCTACCTAGGTATGTAGTGCTACTCAAGTGTGTGGCTTTCAGGGTACACACCGCACAGAGTTTAGGATGATGTGTGTTCAAGGTTACAAGTTACATGCAGAACCATCCCCAGACATGTACAGTATAGTAATGTGGGATGTAATGCTTGTATATGGACAATACATAGTGTGACATACCATCATATACACATTAACAGACACATAACAGGAAGACACACATCTGATAGACCTGGGCCTATCGGTGCTAACTAACTTGTCAGTGTGTCTAATGTGTTACAGATAGGCTGCACACAGCACATGCATAACTGGGTTGGATTGTGGTATCAGTTACCTGTATGGTTGATGGTGATAGTGGTCACCATACAGTGGTACATGGGACATATACTGGGTGCACCATGGTGTAATGACAGTGTACACAGCACCCACATCCACAGTGGATGGTGTACTCAGTGGAACCCATGATGACACTCTGACATACCCACCATCACACATTGCCCATGACTGCAATACAACCCATTGTATATCCCAACAGTGGTACTACAGGGATGTGCATCTAATGCACATGCCACAGGCATAGTAGAGTGTTGCATTGTCATGCTTCACATATGGGCAGCAACAACACTATACATACTACTGTGTGGCAATGCATATTGTAATAAGAGTATGTGGCCTCGGAATGCTGTACCCTACAGATATACAGACATGCACACATATACACACTTGCCAAAACTCAATTGGTATCCCATGCCTATTGACCAATTTGTACAACATTGTTGTGCTGGTACTGCAAGGCTCATGTAGCCATTAGAGAGAGGAGCATAACAGGGTGCATGTAATGTCCGATACAGCAGAAGCCACATCTTACTATGGCAATGGGTGTTGCAGTGGTTGTGAAGGCCCTAATATTATTCCAAACTACAGGTGTATTAGCACACAGACACTGCTATCCTCAGTAATGCACACATACACATGTGTCAGTACTGGGGTGCATTGCTGCAGGTCATCATAGGTGTGTATCTGGCTATTGTCCATGCAAAGATGGGTAGTGTAGCAGATGTGTGTACAGTGGTATCATGCCACCTGCCATGTACCATCAGGAAATCAATCAACAGACATCACTATGGTGACCCTCAGGGTGACAATGACATGCATCAGCCAATCCTCTGGGTACCACCTGCAAATGGCCACTGAGGTGATCCACTTGACATGTGTGCAACATGTATTACAATACATGGTTAGTGTCTGTGGTCTGTGATGGAGACATGTAACCAAGCATGTTCTGTTGATGGTGGTAATGTAGTGGAGGTACCCGTGACATGTGGTGCATACAGGGTGTTGTCTCCTATATGTGCCAGTTATAACACAGCTGGGCAGACATGTCAGTGTCAGTCAAGCATAGGTTGCCTGTAAGTATCCAAGCTGGATAACTGCCATCTGCACATCTGTACAGGGACTGACAGACATTAGCTTGGCAAGTAGCTATGCAGCAGGATGAATGTGTCAACAGATAGACGTTTGACAACAATATGTATGCCATTACTACATGTTGGAAGCCCTCACTGACAGTTGCTGTACAGACGATAGTCTGCAGTTACATTCCATATGTCAGATCATTATCCAGTAAGAGATATATACCGTGACACAGTTCACACACCAGGAACATGACAGTGAGGCCTCAAAGTCCAGCTATGCCTGCAGGTGTGCTTGTTGTAAATACTACATTTAACACTCTACTCTTGACTGGGAAAGCACTGTCAACAGTAGTACCACCATGATACACTATATGCCAGTGTGACAACACATAACTTGGGTTACTACCCTTGTGTGTAACACATTCACACAAATAACAGTGCTATATAGGTCTTATATACTTGTGTGTCCCAGACTTGACACTCACACTCCTTGCTACTGTAATGACAGCACATAGACACATGTATTGTACATGGCATTACATACACTTATTACAGATGTCATTATCCTGCTATGTTATCAGACTGGGATGTGAGCACTGGTTACCAGGGCTGAGCCATGCTTAGCAGGTGTCAGCATTGATGTAATTTAACAGCTAAGCAGATTTGCACACTGGTAAGTGAAGCCTACATGGTGTAAGCGCCCATATATTAAACCATAGCTTAGCACCGCTTAGCTTTGCACAAACCCACCCAAGCACTCTTAAAGTTGCTCAAAGCTGCCTTAACCACTCTGTATCCAGCAGCCCTTATTTGGCCCAGCAAAAAAATTATTGAACCCAGGACCCTGTACACTATAGTCACAACAGTTAACCACTATGCCATGACAGCTGTAAAGGCAGTTGTTGTTTTTCCAATATATTTGTCACTACACATGTTGAATAGTATTGAACAATTGCTTTGACTTCCACAATTGTGTAGTACTTGTTTTTGATATTACTGTTGCATCACATATGTTGATATATCTAAATATACACATATCAGATACATACGCTGAGATTCATCAGGGAAGTTATACACAACCGTGATGCTTACACATGACACGAATATGAATATATACATATACATATGTTGATATATGTCTACATGTACATACTCATATATATATATATATATATATATATATATATATATATATATATATATATATTCATACATATGTATGTCTACACATCTGTATAGTGCATCAGTCATATATATGGCCATTTGTAGATCCCTTTGTGTGTGTGTGCGTGTGTGTGTGTGTATATGTATATATATATATATATATATATATATATATATATATATATATATATATGTATGCACATCCCATGTGTACAGATATACCTATTTATGTTGATATATATGTAGATATCTATAACTATATGCGCATACATATCTAATCAGTTATACCTATTTATGTCAATATATATGTAGATATCCATAACTATATGTGCATATGTATCTATATGTATATCTGTATATGTGTATATGTGTAGACATATATTGCTGTGTATATGTATATATTTGAGCGTTTATATATATATATATATATATATATATATATATATAAATATATATATACACAGAACCAATAGTCCCAACCTCTTATTGCAAGGGGATGTCATGTATGTATTGCAGGTATATATGTAGACTGTTGCTACTGTAACAGGGGTTGTCTTAACAGACATGTTGGGTGTGGGACGTCACATTTGCTTTTGACACCATTGGCTACTGACAGACATCCTAAGGACATCATAATACAGTACCACTGCTAGCACAGTAATGATCCTGTGGAGTACAGCAGAGATATGACCAATGTATGTAGACAGTCTGGCACTCTGTGGTCAGTCCAGAGGTGTCCACAAATCCCCTTAATGCAAGACATGTGGACCATGCCTCACAATGTGGAGGTTAATAGCCATTTACATGGGTGTATCACGTAAATACTGGACTACATATGCCCACACAATTTATGCATTCACACACACCAGTCTGTCCTGACACATAATACCTGGTGGTGCAGAGGTCACATGACCACATACTACCCAGTAGTTAGTGACATACATCTGTACAGAATCCCACTGCTTTGTCAGAAATGCACAACAGTTTTAGTGGCCTGGCAGCAGTATGTCTTGCAAATAACTGGACATAACAGCACACTGGGTAATTACACTAGACTGCTATGCATGTCACAAAGCACTGTGCAAACTACAGACATACTGCCGCAACACTGGACTACATTTTGTATGAGGGAATATGCATGTACCTGCAATTATAGCAAGCTCTACATGCATGTCACAGAACAGAGTAACAGACACCTGTGAGAAAGTGCATACCCACAACCAATGTGAACACAGCCAAAGCCACATATGGTAAGCAAGCTTAATATGACACTATATGGACTGTCTGATAAACCTCATCCTCATATGCGCCACTCACAAACTAACCCCACATACACTGGGTCATGACACAGTGTGGTACAATGCCTGTCTGTAATATGGGGCACATGTGTGTCTGGCCCTACAGACATGTGAGCCAATAGGGTACCATACACTGGAGCAGCATGTAACATCAGGTAGAACAGGACCAAGAACAATGGCATCTACCACAGTCTGTGCACAGCCCAAGGTACGTATGCACAATACACATACTGTTGACAATCACCATAAGTACACAGACCCCAGTACTGTACCCATAACCACAGAATTCCCAAGTTATGTCTTCAGAATCAATCCCTACTATACATAACATGTCTAGCAGTCTGATATGTGACTGGCTTGTTATCAGGTATGATGTCAATGAATAATGGTGTACAGAACATATGCACCTCTTACTGCTTGACATATGTACAAAGGTTGACATACTTTGGAATGGCTGGAATTACAAACACTGGCCCAATATTGTCATGTTGCTGTGATAACCTCATACATTTACTGTTGTGACATATGTCATATGAGGGATATGAAGTCAGTAACTCTAATGGTGTTACCATGTACTGACTGCAATCCCCACACTATTCTTCTGCAGTTCTCAGATAGTTGTTCTGTGAGTAACACAAGAAACATAAGGCTTCACACACTGCCCAGTCTGCTGAAAACCCTACAGATGGGAGTTTCCTCAAACACATAACACTGTCATGACAGGTATTAAATCATGTAGACTAGCCATATCCACACACACCCTGTTAAATCAACATTTCTCCAAATGCATAAGAGCAGCACTTACATTCTGTAGTCATGTCTGGCACATCCCCCTCCTGTCTGTTGGCCTGTTTCCACAGTGTATGTTGTTAGAGGTAAATCCCAATACCATTTGTGATGCTGTTTGCAAAACACCAAATTTAGGTCCTGCTCACAGTGAATGAAAAAGCTCAACACCAACGTGATGTTCCTAGATATTGGAGTGTATGTCCATGCAATTGGCTACTATGATAATGTTACCACAGCTGTTCCACATGCAGTTAGCTAGAGGTGGACTGCAATTCACGAAGAGGCCATCAGCTGATCATGAGCATCACTTACAAAACACAAGCTGCTGCCTAAGCAAAGCAGGTGTACTTCTCCACATCCACCAGAGAGGGAGTGAGAGAGACAGACAGAGATAAAGTAAGTCAGGGAGGGGGTGGAAGAGTAAAACCTAAGCATGTTTGTGTGACACACCTACTAGTATGGGGTTGCAAACCCCTGACTCACTATGTATTGCTATCAGATGTTTATGCAGTTATTGCATGCACCACATAGTTTACATGTTGGGGAGCTGTCCAAGGGTATATCTGATGGTATATCTGATGGTGAGTGACATCTGCAACAGTGATATAGTAGCAATAAGGTAGGTGTAGTACACTTGCCTGCCCACATGAACAGGTGTCAACATCAACACAGCCACACTCTCTCAGGGACTCACACACATTGACACACTTGGCAGGGTCAGGAATAGACTTCCTAACTAGCGAGTTTGCCACAATAAAGTAATTTGCAGGTATCACATGCACCACAGGGGTTATCCAGATGTTATGAGTCTGAACGTGGTCAGAAGCATCATACTCCACACACAGAGACATAGGGAGCCAGTACTGACATGCATGGGTGCATTGCATCATGGGTGTGTAGTGGTTGACTGTGCCAGAAGGCTGTGCAAGGCTATATGAAGGGTATACCTTGGCATCAGGCCACATGATAATGGTCTGCAGTGTGGCTAAGGGGTGTAGTGTCTAGATTTGCCCACCCAGGTGGGTATTGTATTCACCACCCAGTCATCTGGGTTACTATTGTGTGTGGCCAGTGCTGTGCAATGCTTGCCATGTATGTGTTCTATAGTTCATGACATGGATGGTGTCTGGGATGTACACACATCCCACATGCTTGCTCAATGACATGTGGAACTGTACCTGGTGTATCTGGCCCATGTTGTGTACACTGGTTATCATCAGATATGCCAGTCCTGGCCTCATGTGGCAGGAACTGGTAATGGACACCAGGTTGACCTGCACCTACATTGATAGCATAATACAGATATTTCCTGGTGTCAGTGGCATCTGTCCATACAGGGCATGTGTTTAAGGCATGGTATGTCCTTTGTGGGTCACATTTGATAGCACCACAGTTGTTGCAGGCGTCCAGTGGTGAACATAGTAGAGGTGCACTGTCTGCAATTATGTGCCTATTGTAGTGATGGGACAGGGTGCCATGCCCTTTGTAGTTCACTGCAATCACAGCATGGTTACTATCTGTGGGAAATATGCAGGGTACTAAAAACAATGCAGTTGTTGCCCAGGCAAGTGTGATTGTGTATGAGACATGGGTTGAGAGTGTTCTCTGGGTAAATACAAGGGTTGCTTAATTTGTTCGCCAGGCCTTGATGTCACATGTAGGGATATGGATTGGCACCCCAGCCTCTCAGCTATTTGGCATCTGTTATCCTTGTAAGGTGGACATTGTGACATATAATAGGCCCACCATATAAGAAATTTGCAAAGCCCACTACACAATGAGTCCAGCTGTCACACACTCACAGCCACCTCCACCCAGGATACGAATGACAAACACAGACACACACACACTTGCCATGTCTGGGAATAGAACTCCTTCCTAACTAGTTTATCACATTCCAGCATTGGGGAGTTATAAAGCACTTCACAGAGATTACTGGACTACTTTTTACCCAAACGTGTATTTCACTGGGAATGACATCAGCAGGCTTGCCAAAGAAAGGCAATGGAGGTTGTAGTGACTGTGAATGGCCTCAAAAGCATTGGTCTCTACACAGACAAACAAACACATAAACATCCACACATGCCATGTCTGGGAATACAACTCCTGCCTAACTAGTTTATCACACTACAAGCATTACACAGTTATAGGATGCACCACAGAGATTACTAGGGTACTCCTTCCCCAAAGGTGTATTTCAAAGTGAATGACATCAGCAGGCTTGCATGAGTAGTGCATTTGAACTGTACTGAGTGTTACTAGCCAAAAAAGCATTGATCCCTATACAGTCAAATACACAGACACAGTTGCCACATCTAGGATTAGAACTCCTACCTAACTGGTACAGCATACTACAGCATTACACAGTTACAGAACACACCACAGAGATTACTGGGGTATTTTTTCCAAAGGTGTATTTCACAGTGACTGACATCAGCAGGCTTGCCATAGTAGGGCTATGAGAGGACTGTGTGTGTGCATGGGCCATAACCCATTCATCTAGAGGTAGACACTCACAGGTTTATATTCTGCAAGTATGTGTATACAACTGCTAGATGACTACTGCCTTGTACAGTCATGCTGCACAATTAGCACTAGCACTATGGAGCCTATAATGCTGAGTGATACCAGTGGCTAATTTCTACTGTGATTGACATTTACACATCATGTGGTTATAGCCATTTGGCTGTGTGCTTGGTGGGACAGACCTCATGATGGAAGGCTCTTCGTCACTGTCACTCTCTTCCACACGTCTGTGCATGTGCACTTTTCACATATTATAGCGTGTTGCCCTTGGATATATGTGTGTATTCCTATCCAATGTGTGTGCAAAGCATGACTGGTGCATACTGAGGAGTGTATGCACTAACATCTGCAACTGTCATATATGTATGGTCCACTGTTGTTGCCAGACATGGGCTTCATTTCTTTAAGTGTGTGAGAATGCCCAGTATGACCTTTCAGTATTTTGTCACCTGACATTGCCTTCATTTCTCTAAGTGTGGGAGCATGTGCAGTATGTCCTTCTGTATTGAATGTGTGGATCCATTCCAGGTAGATTGTACTCCAGTGCAAACTTTTGTGTTATACACTGACGGCTAGCAAATTGTTTCTGCAGGATATATGTAGATCAGTTGGAAATATGGGGTCAAACTGGGCAAAGGATAGTAGGTACTGTAGGTAATTGTGTCTGTGCTGCTTCTGCTACATGGTCCTGGTGTTAGCAGAAATATTCAGACATGTGTAGTGTTATACGCTGTGATGTTTTATGTCCTCAAGTACTGTCAGGTAGACATATTTGCTCACAGTGATGTCCTGGGGAACACAGGTTGAATGCTGCTGTGTCCAGTATTGTGGTCAAATGCCTACATATTCCTGCAAGCTAATGCCATTCTGGAGGGTGAGCTGCATACACTTGTTGCTGGGTCTGTGTAACTAGTTCAGCACCTTGGTATAGTGGTGGCAGAGGATCCCATAATTATACATCCATCAACGTGACAGTATGGCCTTATCTTGCTGTGGCAATACCTCACAGCTGTACAGATTTACACATGATACCCAGATGCAGGGGTCATAAATCAGGACATTACCCCTATTGTGGTGTACGGGCAGGTTTGTAGCCATCCATTTTTGTGTTTGCAGCCAGGGATAGTATGTGCACAGGGTGTGTTTTGGACTAAGCACATTCCGTGCTGCCCATGCTCCCACCCTCCCCTCTATTATTCTAGCCTCTTCCATACATTATGCAAACATTCTCTGATACTTTCCCTATAGTTATCACCTCATCACAGCAGTGTATTCGTGTTGGTCCACAGTTCATGCAGTGGGACATGGTGGACATGTTACTGTGGTTTGTCCACATGGCCTTGTATATGGGTTTTGTGGTCTGTGTTATGTTGTTATTTGGGCGTCCATGACATAACATACATTGGGAGTACGGGTGAGAAGCAGGCCTTTGGCAGAGGACTTTAGGCCATATGGTAGTGATGCAGGGCAGCTGTAGCATGCCATTGCATTTTGTCAGCTCTACAGTACCAGATTGCTATAAAGTATATTCCCCTGGGGTGACAGGCTAGGTGTGCTAGGTGTTTATGCCAATACTTTCTGTCAGCATTGATCAGGTGGTGTGGATGCTGGCAGGGTGCTGCTTACAGCTAGGGGCACACCTGCATGGGACACCTGCACTGCATGCTGCATTCTTTCACTATTGCCATACACAGGTGAGGGTTATATTGTATCCATTCCCAACAACAGGGATAAGAATGGAGAGATACCTGTGGGTGGTGGTTGGGTGAGCTGGGTGCATGTGTGCTATGGACACTACTTGCATCTGACTCACAGATATGCATGGGGCATTCCAATTATGCTGGCTTGTGCAGGGACATCAGCTGTTTCTCAATACACCATTCATATGACCTTTGTGATCTGCGAGTGTTTGGCCAGACGACATTGGTATTCCCTACTACAAGCCCAGATAATGTGATGCAAACCTGTATTCACAATTCCAAGGGTGTGTCCATTTCACAGCTACACATTATACACTGTCTGTCTGGGGTACTTTCCCTTGTGTACTGCTTGTATATCTGGCCCAACTGTCATGCCATGTCCATCTTTCAGATGGTGACACATATTACCTCCATACATTTACAATGGCTTACTTCTAGAATGTGTTATACTGGGGAGCATTGTGTTTGGCACTGCAGTTGTAAGGACTTGGCCCTGTCATCGGCAGTACTGGGCAATGGCCACTAGGTCAAACCTCACCATGCATACATACTGACCACTCTCACACAACATGAAACACACCAACCTAACACATGCATACCTGCATATTGTACAAATGCTACAATTTATCCTGCTACCTTGGCCACCTCAGGTAATCTGTGCTCCACTGGTAATATACCTACACATACATGTTACTACATTTCTACGTCAGATTGGGGGGCACACCTGACTGTTACTATATTTCTACATAGGATTAGGGGGCACACATGACTGTTTCTACATTTCTACATAGGATTGGGGGGGCACACCTGACTGTTTCTACATTTCTACATAGGATTGGGGGGCAAACCTGACTGTATCTACATTTCTACATAGGCTTGGGGGGCACACCTGACTGTTACTACATTTCTACATAGGACTGGGGGCACATCTGTTTCTACATTTCTACATAGGATTGGGGGGCACACCTGACTATTTCTAGATGTCTACATAGGACTGGGGGCACACCAGACTGTTACTACATTTCTACATAGGATTGGGGGGCACACCTGACTGTTACTACATTTCTACATAGGATTGGGGGGCACACCTGACTGTTAAAACATGTCTACATCAGATTGGGGGGAACACCAGACTGTTGCTACATTTCTACATAGGATTGGGGGGCACACCTGGCTGTTTATACATTTCTACATAGGATTGAGCTAAGGAGTTGGTACACAAGTAGTTTTCCCAGTTAATGGTGGGGTAGTTTAAGTCGCCCATTATTAGGGTGTTTGGTTGAACCCTAATATTTTCCAGTACATCAAGAAAAGAGGAATGGTAATCCTGAGGCATGGTGGGGGATCTGTAGCAAGCTACAATTTGGATTGCAGTTTTGCCCAAAGTTAGTTGCACTTGGATAACCTTGAGCATCTAGCCTGGAGGTGTGGATATCCTTAATGAATATGGACACAACTCTGTCTTTGGTGTTTCGGACCAGGTTACATGGCCGAAACATGTGGTATGAGTTATAGCCTGGTAGTGCAGGGGTACTTTCTGCAGCCTTGAACCAGGTCTCAGTCACTGCATAGATATTGATGTTCTCTATTTTAAGGAGAGCCTCGAGTGAGTACATTTTGAGATTTAGACTTCTAGCATTGAGTAGCATTACCCTCAGTTTTTGCTTATTTGTTCCTGCTACGATGGTGAGTTTGTCATTTGAACCTTGCCTAAAAAGGCACTATAGGGGCAGCAAGAGCCTTAGCCAGTGTCCGGAATCCCAGGGTCAACAGGTGCAGGCCATCTGTGGCAAAGCATCGTGGTCTGTCGACCATGTCATCCCAAGCAGACAGATACTGGATCCCTTTAGAATGACACCAGAAGCTTAGCCAATTGTTGAAGTCAATCATTTTGTCCTTGTACTGCAGTATCATTCTGGCCAATGTCAGAATGCTACTCAGGGCTAGGGTCATACCTGCCTGGGCTACAAGATTGGAGAGCTCTTCCATGTCTCTTTTCATGTAGTCCAGGGAGGTACGTCTCAGGTCATTCACACCTACATGGACAATGACAGTGTCATATTTGTACTTGTTGTGGAGTGACCTGAGTGTGTGGGTTATATGGCAGATCCTGGCACCCAACAGGCAGCTGACAGTAACCGTCTCCTTGTTTAGCTTGGTGAGTGGGACAGCAGTGTGCCTGACTATAGAGTCATTTATGACTAGTGTGTTGGGTACATTGTTTTGCCTTATTGGCTGTGATTGAGTGGCACACTGAATTTCTGGGCTATGTGTCATTTGGGTTGTGTTGGGGGATTGAGCTTGCTTGCGTTTCTGCTTTGGACATCTCTGTTGCTTAGACAGATTATTATTGAGAGCCTCCGTGAATGTTTTTGTGTTATTATTTGTGGATTTTGGTGGTGTAGATTTAGTGAGACTGTATGATGAGTGTGGTGTGGTGCAAATGTTTGCCTTCTCCTCAAGACTGTCAAGTTCAGTCTTGGTTGGAGAGAGCTTTACCTCCAGTTTGGCTAGATAAATGCATCTCTCACAGGGTGTAGTGTTGGGTGGTAGGAGGAGAGGGTTGTCTGTGTACATAAGGTAATTTCTACATTGCCTCAAGATGCCCAGATTCATCAGATGGACAGGAGAAAACACTGGGAGCTGACCCTTGTACATGCCTGAATACAAAACTAGTTTCCTCTAGATAAGTGAGGAAAGTGAGTACAAGAGCTGTTTTTCTCTAAGCAAGTGAGAAAAGTAAGTACAATAACTGTTTTCCACTAGGTAATGAGGAAGGTTGAGTGCTATAGTAATTAGTAGCTTATTTAGTGCTTACAAGTTCTGAACAAGTGCTGAGCACGAATAAGCAAGTGTGGTAGAGTAGAAGAGAACAGTGAAGAAGTAGGTAGGTAGGTAGAGGGGGTGACATTGTAACGGTATAGTAGTCTGTTGGAATAACTGGATGGGGAGCAATAGGGAAGGTTTGTCGGATGTTGGGATTTGTATGTGAGGCAGGACAAGAGGTGTCAGTTTCATTAGTTGATGTAGGGGTATAGAGTGTAAGTTGGGGGGGAGATTTTGCAAGGTGGTGAGCATGTTCTGAACCAAGTGTGCTTGTGGTGTTCCTTCATGTGTTATTTACATGTGTCCTGTGGGACGCTGAGTAATACATGTGGGTAGGGGGTTCCAGATTCTGCAATATAGTTGGGGAAGAGGGTGTCACCTACATGTAACTGTAAACATTAATAGAAATGGAACAGGGGTTGATAGGTAAGTGGTGTTCATGGGGCACAAAGGGGAAAGATAGTAGGGGAATTATCCAGGGATGTGCAGGAAGGCTGAAGGGAAGGTCCACAGCTGGCCATGTCTTCTACAGCAACAGCTGTACATATACACAGCATTTGGAGGTTGCGTTGGACACTCACACCCCTGGGTGGGGCTGAGGACTACAATAATAACTTGTGATGCCAATTAGATCAACTTACATGCCTACAATGGGGTGTTGTGACCATGTGTTCTTTGGTGTTATGTAGTGGGTTTTGCAACAACACATATGGTTATACTGTACTTTGCCATGTAAAATCGACTGTGCTGCAGTGGGACTTGTACTGGGAATGGCTGCTTGTTAAGTGTCAGCTCTGCTCAATTTGCACTATTGTTTACATTCACGGGTGGTCCGACTAGAACTGCTCCAGCCAACACCTGCACGCCTCAGCCCATAATTGCATACCCATAGTTCCCCCACCCGCCCCTCCTCTACAGCACTCATCCTTACTCTGGATGCAGGTCGGGTCTAACCACACCACTACACACTGCCCACTCTCCACTTCTTGGGGCCCATCTCGTATGTTGTCTTGACCCATAGGTCATCAGGCTATCCCAACCTTGTAGTCCGGGTACTTACACTGTCTGCCTTGATAAATTGCTACAGGGACGGACGCCGATCATCAACAATTTTTGGGGTGTCCAGCAAGGGACGATCCTGTCTCTGTTGCAAGATTAGACTTGGTGGATCCACAGTGTTCCCCCCACTGGTTGTATCCTGTCTGCGGTTTGGGGAGCAGTGTATTGTTTACATTGTTTGTGTGTTTGTTTGTATGTTTCCCGTATCTGGCTGGGGGGGGTAATGCTACGTGTTACACGTTTGTTGATTGGGCCTCTCACCCCCATTAGCACAGCCTGTGAACATATGTCATTTCTAAGTGCTGTATCATATCATAGCTATATATCTGTGTATACACACACACACACACACACACACACATATATATATATATATATATATATATATATATATATATATATATATATATAAACGTTATATGATGATTTAGGTGTAACCATTTTAAATTGATTCATGACAGTGATTGGTTTATTAACGTTTAATGAATGTGAACTACTTTTTTATATAAAAATAGAGCTGTGTGGAGTGACTTTTGTCTGATGAAGGCTGGGCATTTGCTTAGCTGAAAGTGCTTACCTTGAATAAAACAGTCCGTGCCGTTTTTATCCAGCTTGGTTCTGCTTTCCAGTTTTGTTATGGTTCAGCCATACAATGTCTAGTTTGAGTGTGGTTAAAATTGCCCAAAGCTGAATGCAGCAAAAGACCATGTGTGTGTGTGTGTATGTGTGTTTTTGTACTTTTGGCTATGACCAACACCAAACACATGCAGAATATGGGTTTACAGTCAAAATGTCATGAAAGCCTCCTCCTCAAACATGGTAGGAGCGAAAGTCGGAATGTCGACATTCATGTGTACGTCCATTCAGAAGGATGTACACAAGGTAGAGACTCAAAGCATGGTTGGCAATGGGAGTTGCTTACATCAATATCGACAGAACGTTGTCGATCTTGTTGCATTGACCTTACGACCTACTTAATATGCATGAGTTGAGAATATGCATTGTGAAAATCACTGTTTGCAGTTATGATTTTCGTTCTTTTGATAGTAAACCGCAGAATATGCATTTAAATCTAAAATAATTTTATCTTTATGATAATCTTTCAAAACAGAGCTGATGTATTCTCATTCTAAAATTCTTTATCAAACATGATCCAAATTCATGTAGTTGATTTATAATTTAACTGACTGTTTAAGTGCCATCATCATCAATGACAGGAAAAAAAAAACCTTTACTGCTTTGTTCCAGCCATGTTGTAAGATACTGTTTAGAACTATTATTCAGGATCTCATTTTTTGTAGATACTCCTGATGTTAAAGTCAATGGCTTTGTTTTAGGACCATGACCAATTTTTTTTCTAATTTAGCCAGGTACATTACTTCATTTTCTTTAAGGATATAGTTGCTTCTATTATTCATGTAAAAATGCTGTTTTGTAGTGGTTATACCCTGCATTTTTAGTTGTTGATTGGTAATTATTAATGCTTGTCTGAGCAGGCTTTTCCTGTTTTGTCTTCAGCTGGGCACATACCTTTTCCTTGGGGAAAGCATTAGCCAAATAGCAAAGCCCAAATTGTCACTTGTGTATATCCACTTTCAAAGATCTGTTGCATGTTATTTTCTTACTTTCCAAATATTCTGTTGATTACGGTCACATCTGGGGCTTGCTAGTAGAGATTAACAATGACAGTACAGGTATTTATAGATGTCATGCTATGGCAATTGACACCGGCTCTGCAATTCCACTTTGCATAAAGTGAAGAGAGAAGTGAAAATTGATTTCTGGGTAATGCATTGAATAATTAATTCTGTTTGTTAATTGCATTTTATTTTATACATGCTGCACATTAACATGCCTGTGCCCTTATGAATAACAGCTTCTGTATTAATGAAATGAACATTTTGTATGACAGACATATAACATTACTACTGGAGTATTGTGGTTAAAACGAATAAAACGTCATGCTATACTATGTGCACACAGTTTTAGTTGGCCTTCTCTATTGAATGTTTTAGAAAAGATTATTACTTCAGTGGCTGTTAAATCATGTATTTTCTGAAATCAGACAACTTCATCAGCTGAAAAAAGGAACAGAACAAACCTTAGAACACATTGTAGAACTGCTGTGTATTTCTAACACACTGCAAAAAGGGACCAACATTTGGACACACATTAAGCTTCTGAATGTTATTGTATGCTGTTTTTTCTTTAAATTATTAAACAATGCATATGGGGATGTTGTGGGGGGATTTTCTGTAAACCACAGAATATACAGGCAGAAATAAAATTACAACAATATTTTATGCATTCTGATATGCAATACCATGATGCTGTGACAGTTGTTTGTGTATTTATATAATGCATATAATATCTATATGTATTTATGTATCTACTGAGATATCTGTATAGATCTACCTAAACAGATTGAGAATGCAAAGGATGATGTGAAAACCTTCGACTAAAATGGATAAAAAAAAAAATACTGCACATGGTGCTTGCTTCCCAACTGTGGTATTATACTAGTCTTGCAGCACTGTTGACATTAATTGCACTGGGCAATAATTAAAGGGAATCTTAATGTAAAACAGTTCCTTTGTATGCATAGCTTCTTGGTGACTGCATTCAGTAAATGAAAGAAAACTTGTTCTACTTAGTTTCTCTTTGTTATCTGTTCAGCGCAAGCTATAAAATAGGTTGCTTTCAGTAACAATCAGCCTGAGAATGTGAACCCTGCTACAAACCTCTACCTAATCCCCAATTCTCATTCACCCTACCTTATTCTGCCATTATACTTTTCACATACACCTATCACCTGTGACACCCATTCCCCAACTTTACTAGTATCATAGAAACACTCATGTTTTTATTCACCTGTTTCCTAACTTCCATCTACCATTTAGCATCATTCCCAACAGTCTTTCCCCCTCCTATACTTTACTCCACTATAACCATTCCTACTCTGGCTCTTCCCCAGCAGTACATCTTAGTCATTCATGAGTAAGATGCCCTGTTCCATTCATCCCTGCAATCATATAGCATATACTACAATTACCTTAATATTTACCTCTCATCTCTTCCGCTGTAGTATCTGTTAGCCTTCCCATCATCTCTCTATACTGTCTCCACCCTCTAATATGAATCTCTCTCTAAATCCATGCTCAATTAAATCAGTACTTTTTGCTTTATTACCCCTCTTTACCCGCATTTATTATACACTGTTAACAGACCCCCACATCACAAATTCATGAAACAAAGAGACAAAGAATCGAGGTTCTGGTAATTCATCATCCATATTTTCTAATTGTAACCACATGTGATGTCCAGGTAACAGACACTCAGCCAGAGGTGGATGAATAGAGTAGTCAAAAATCAAGAATAAAGGAACAACAGGGTATCTGGGTTAAATGGTTAGAATTTGAGATAAGATAAAAGCTTCAAAAGTTGATTTACATGTCCCATATTTGTACTACTTACTAAAAATTAAAGCAAGTGTTCACATACTTCACTGCAAATGCAAAACACAGCAAGAAGGCATCCTTAAATACCTTAGCCCAACTAAAATAACCACAACCCCAGATCTGTAAGTATGATTAATATGAAAGGACAAGATAAAATAAAGTAAATGTAGAGCACATTCTATATTCATTTTGATGTAAAAATGAAGGAATCAAGGATGCCTTGTATGCCGAAATAAATCACCTCTCAGCTGCCTGTAGGCAATAAAAGCATTAAGGTAGGTCTTAGAGTCAATCTGCAAAGGGCATTGTGTTTATGACCTGTGCTCATTTTGAGAGGACCCACTGTGGATTTTTCAGTTGTTGCATATGGCTAGTCAAATACATACCAAGGTGGTATTATACTCAGTGATGAGTATGATGAAGGCTGAATGCTGTGGCACTGTGACTTCCCAGGACCTAGGTGCCATGCCCTTTCTTATAAGTTGAGGCCAGGTTACTATCCAAATGAGTCCTCAAATCTCTGACTACTGTGTTGACTTTTAGAGGTGTTTTATCAATAAGTTGGTTTCCTTGGGTGTCCAACTTCCCAAAAGGTACTATTATACATTTCTTGGAATTGAGTTGTAAGGCATGGCTATGCCACAAGATATGTGTCTGTGTTAGACCTTCCTGTAATTTGTTAGTATCTTGGAGGGTTCTATGATTACTCCTAGCATGCAATCATCTGCAAACTTGGCAAGCAAGAAGCCCTTAACATTGGCCTTGACATCCAAAAAAAAACAAAGAGGAGCAGACCCTGCACGGATCCCTGGGAGACCCCTCTGATGACTGGCTTATTTGTGGAGTTGGTCCCTCAAATACTAACATCCAGGGTCCTGTCTGTGAGGCAGCTGGCTATCCAGTGAGATACATAGGAGTTTATGCCTAATTCCATGTGCTTGTTTACAATGCTGAAGTGACGCATTGTGTCAAGTTCATTTGCTAGGTCAAGGTAGGCAGAATGTACTGTTTTTGCATCATCCATTTACTTGGTAACCTTCTTAAAGAAGTCCACAAGGTTCAGTAGGCATGACCTACCTTTGATGAAACCAAACTGGATTGGTTCCAGCATCTCAAGGTTTCATATGTCATTGTTAATCATTTCCATGATATTTTTTTCCATTCCTCTGCATATAAGGTTAGTCAGACTAATGGGTTTGTAGCTGCTGAAATTGGTTGATTGTCCAGCATTGTGTAGAGAGATAGCCATTGCAGTCCTCCATTCATGTGGCACAAAGCCTGTGCAGTGGCTGTGGTTGAATAGTGACTCCAGTGGCCCTGATAGGTCATATTTAGTTATTTAGAAGGCATCCTGGGATATTATCAGGGCCACTATTGAGAGTAGGAAGGGTTCTGTTGGACAGTACTTTCTTTGGGGCAGCTGGTGGTGAGTGGGCATAAAGATGTAGTTGAATCTGACAGGCAGAAGGTTAACTATATCTTCTGGTTCTGTGAATGTGTCTTCATTTATCAACATTTGTCAAACTGTTGTGTGCTGCCTTTAAGGTTTCAGCCATAGTTAAAGAAGGTGTTATGGTTGTCCTTGGCCTCGGACACTATTTTTACATCAACATTTTCTTTGTTGGACATTATTAATCCTTTTAGTTGTCTATTCAGTTTGATGAGAGAGTTTTTTTTTTTATCTTTTTTGGTATCACACTTCCTAATTTTAGCAATGACCTTTTTCTTTTTTTGCGCAACCAGCTAAATTTTAGATTCCACCAGGGAGATTTGTTTTTTGAGTAAGTTTTGGGCTTGCTTTTTGTAGACACAGAAGTCTCTATGCAATTATTGAAATGGCTGTACTGAGCTCTGTTGGATAAGTTTGCATAGACTGTGGTGTTATCTGGGTTTCAATAGGGTTGAGATTTTGACAAGTTGCTGTTTTATAAAAAGGTTGATTGCCTTGGAGCAGCTTCAAACTGTTTCAGGGCTTGGTGGGGTTACAGAACTGATTATTATCCCAATGGGGATTGCTTTGTGGTCTGACCTTACCAGAGAGGACATGACACTGGGGGAGAAGTGTGCAGCATTCTTCCAAATTTGTGAGTACCAGGTCCATTGTGTTTATACCCCTTGTTAGCGTATGCACTAACTCATTCAGAGTGTTTGTGTTTACAAAGCTAGTAATTTCTGTGCCTGCAAATTTGGGATTGTGTAGGATTTCTATTTTATATAGGGTTAATACCCCCCTAGGAATATAGTATTTGGTTGAATGGTGAATGCCTATAATAGGTCAAAGTATGAGCTATGGGTTTCATGGGACAGAGATGGTGACCTAGGATATGGCATGCAACTTTGTCTATGGTAAACTGGATGTGGAGAAACTGCAGTGTGTCATTCTGTTTAACCAACCTAGAGGTATGCTTGTTATTGATGTAGATCAAGGCAACTCTAACTTTAGTCCCTCTCTGTGCAGTTGCTGGTCTAAATGTGTTGAAGGTACTAAGGCCTTGTACTGGCAGACTATATAGCAATAACCCACGTCTGGGTGTGGGTAATGCTAAATTTACCCACGATTGGCGTGGTTTGGTCCCGAGGGCAAAGCCCGAGGGACCAAACAAAGCCAACCGTGGGTAAATTTAGCATTACCCACACCCAGGCGTGGGTTATTGCTATTATACCATGACATTATTTAAGAAAAGAAACTATTACTTTTCTTAAATAATGGCATAGTATAATGCTTGTTTGCTGCCCTTCCACAGATGTCTGGCATCTGTGGCAGTTCTGATGTACTGCGCGCCTGCGCAGTACATCAGAGCTGTTGGCAAAAGCAACGGAGAAAGCAAGATCTCCATTGCTTTTTTTAGTGTTTTGCTATGTTAAATGAGTTTAACATAGCGAGACAGTTTTAAAATAAGCAATGGAGATGTCCGTTGCTTATTTTAAAACTGTCTCGCTATGTTAAACTCATTTAACATAGCGAAACACTAAAAAAAAACAACGGAGATCTTGCTTTCTCCGTTGCTTTTTTTAAAACACTGTCTTGCTATGTTAAATGGGTTTAACATAGTGAGACAGCTTTAAAATAAGCAACGGAGATCTCCGTTGCTTATTTTAAAGCTGACTCGCTATGTTAAACCCATTTAACATAGCGAGACAGTGTTTTAAAAAACCGAGTTATACTAATGGAAAAAAGTCCGGGCGACCGGACCTTTTTCCGTTAGTATAACTCGATTTACAACGGGCACGCTGGCCAGTCAGCATGCACATTTTGGGGGGGGTCATGGTATAATACTCTTTAAACCATGTCTTGGTAACTACACAGATCTCTGCATTCTCCAAGTGAGGAGAGCTTGGAGTCTGTGGAGCTTCTTGATTAGACTCTTGGCATTGAGAAGTAACACCTTAAGATTTCTTTGGATAGATTTTGCTATGTTGAAAGATTTGCCAATGTGGTATTACCCAAAAAACTCTGTGGAGAGGACAATGTTTTAATCAATATCCAAAAGCCTAGAGGGGACTGATGCAGACTATCCTTGGCAAAGCAATGTGGCTTGTTAACAATTTTCTCTTACCCTGACAAAACTTATATCCCCCTAGAATGACTCCAAAAACTAAGCCAATTATTAAAGTCAATCATCTCTTTGTATTCTGGCATTGGCCTTGGTGAAGGTAGAATTCTGCAAAATGCTAGTCACATAACAGCCTGTGCACATAGTCTCACAGCTCCATAATGTCTCTCTTCATATAGTCTGGGGAGGTGCGTCTCATGTCATTTACACCTGCATCGACTATGACTGAATAATACTGGTAACTGTGGTGCAATAACTTGAGTACATGTGCAGCTTAGCAGATCCTGGCCCCTGGCAGGCAAGACTATTATTTTCTCCTTGTTCAGCCATGTGAGTGAGGCATCAGTATGTCATACAACGGAGTGTCCATGAATAGACTCCTGGATAGTGAACTGGCTTTATGGGTTTGGTAGTTGAGGCTCTGAGCATGGCTTAAAGTGTAGTGTTAGGTGTTGCTTCTGTTGAGTGCTTTTGAGCTTGCTGAGGGTAATTTTTGAGATGGAATATCTGGGAGGTCTTTGGGGTTTGTGAAGATTTGCATTTAAGTGCCTCACCATAAGTAGGTCTATGTGTGGGGTGTATACTATGTGTGATGAATGTAATGGTTCTGTTTCTAATGACCATGTATCATATTATGAGTGTAAACGCAATAGTTTTGCCTCCAGAGACAATGTGTATATACATCTTTCACATACTGTACTTGTTACTTTCAGGATCAAATGGCTGTCTGTGAACATACTGATACATTTCTCATTATGCACATATCCAACAAACTGGTTCTGGATAAATTGGAGAAGGGCATATCCATGATGTCAGATCCTTTATTGGATAAGCTACGGTCATGAGAGGTTCATAATGCCCTGACTTTTGGGACAAGAGACTAGACTAGGCTGTATAATACTAAATTCAAGGGGTAATGCTCCTCAACATGCAAACTACCTGCTCTATGCTACTCAACATGCAAAGTAGTTGCTCTTCAGTCGTTGAGTTACTGGTATGGGTTCAGATGTGGTTTTATACAGAAGAATTGGTTTCTAGGTCTTCATGACTATACAGATCACTACTAAGCAACATAGCACGATGAGCTGTGGCACACAAACATAACAAATTTACATAGGCTTTTAAAGCACTGATAACTGGCTTTTAAGCCCTCTAGCCAATAAGACAACTGCACTTACAGCTTTCTTATGTGTTTCCTAAACTCAGGCAGACTGGACCACCACCTACTTCTACTAGACAGACTATCCCAGTCCTCTTAATGCAAAACCCCACAAAATATTGCTTGAGAGTGTAATGCTACCACCAAATAACTTAAACAAACTCCATAGACAAGGGAATTTCATATATTGGGCACTTTTAAAATGATTTAAAGTGTAAAAATCAAGAAATAAACAAAAATAAAACAGTAGCACTCTAATACAATTAACTGAAGTGTAAAACAAAACAAAAAATAAATCTTCTTCTGACAAAAATGGAGAAAGATTAATTCAGGACTCTGTCTGACTGTGGTGAGGGAACCAAGCATACGGCTGCTCTTGAAAAGTGAGCAGGAGACAATCTGTAGTCAGGAAGGTTTATTCAAGGGTAATACAGGTTCACTGAGTGGGCATTCAGTATTATGGATCTGTGGAAAACAATAATGAGTCGGAAAAATATTTAATAGCTTACACAACAGACAATAGCAGTGAAACAAGGGAGAGAGAGGCAGAAGCCAGAGATACACCCCCAGATTCTCAAAAGCTTGCACAGAGTGCAAGATCAGTGCAGGAGCTCAAGCAGGCAATATGTCTGCCATGCGATCCAGGAACAGCCTTCAGGAGCATGCACGAGCGCTCCTGCACTAATCCTGCACAGACTAAGCCCTGGTATGCAAATCACCCCATTTTCAGGAGAAATCTATGCAAATGAGGTGATTTTGCAATCCAGGAGGCTTACAACAGTCCATGCAAGGCTAGTGCTATCTGCAGAAATGTACTCGATTAGTAACCGAGTATATTTCTGCAAAATCCAAAACAGAGCTGTGAGAGCCCCAAATAAAGGCTGCATATCATGTAGTAAGCATGCCAATGGCCAAGTATAAGGCCATTGGCATCGCAAAAAAAAAAAAAAATTACAAAAATCAACTTTTATTGATTTTAGCCGATCTTGGCTGTTTAACCGTAGGGCAGCTGTGCGGAAACAGGATCGGGGGGGAAATAAGATAATAAACCTAAAATAAGCAGTCTAACTAAAATCACTTTTCTGCCATGCAAGTCAATGGCAGGCAGAAGACAACCTGGCCAGTGAGTAGTGGTTCCTAAGGGGGGAGGCTCAGTGTGAGACATGTAACTATGCATTAGCAGGCAATCCTATGCAAATGAGGTGAAGGATAGTGAATCCCAGTTTTCCCCAGCATGTGAGTCAGTTCCTTACAGTGTAAGAGTAGGAATAGCTTGGTGCAAGCCTAGTAGTTAGGTGACATCATGGGGGCATGTGTCAAGCATACTGTAAGTGGAGCCCTGTGGCTTGAGTTTGCTCCTAGCTTAGCACAGCTAAGCTAGGGGGTGTGTCTAAATCTGCTTAGCACTCTTTACAAAGCCTAACCTGGTGTAAGTGCCGCGCACCAGGTATTACAAGAAGAAAAAGAGGTTAAACCAGGAAATAGCAGCAGTGTGCACATTTGAGCACTCTGTTTGCATGACACGCACAAGGACTTAAACAGGAAGGCAATGGGAAGGGAATACAGCAGTTGGAAGGTAATCAAGGAGAACTAGCTTAGCTGGTAGGTGAAATGTATCAGAATCAGCAGATTACACAGGCAACAGACCAGCCCAGCCAAGAAAATGACTATAAACTATGCAAAAACCTTCCCCTCTGGTTTTTCCCACACTCTACACCACCGATGTTAACAAGCGGGGAACTTTTAACATTCACTACAGCAAAACGATAGGGGCTGCAATAGCTATCATACAACAACTTATGGAAGAGGCTGAGAGTGGTGAGGATATAAATGCTGTCCACCAACCCAGAGTGAGGAGATAGAGAAGAGTGTACAGACCCTGGGTTACCTACCAGGGGCTACATGAACTGGAGATAGTGGAGTGCTATAGAGTGGACAGGGACCTCCTACAGCAAATTGTTGAGCTGTGCCAGCCACTCCTCATACACAGAACTAACAGAGAGGAACCCATCCCAGTGGATACCAAGGTATGTGTAGGCCTAAGAATACTTGCTACAGGTACCTTCCAAAAGCCAACTGGGGATATGATGGGGATTTCACAGGCATCAGCATCCAGGGTACTCCACCATTTCCTAGATGCCATGTCAGCACATGTCTGTAAGTACGTATATTTCCCCAACACCCATGAGGCGTTGACCAGCAATATGCAACTGTTCCACCAAACAGCAGAATACCCTGAGGTGGTGGGTGCTATAGACTGCATGCACATATGCATCAAAGCACCACCTGGTGAGTGGGGTAGGGTCTACATCAACTGCAAGGGCTTCCCCTCCATCAACTGCCAGGTTGTGTGCGATGCCCAGCGCATAATAATGTGTGTGCTGGCTGCCCTGGAAGCCATCATGATTGCCACATCTGGCATCTGATGTAGCTGTACCAGAGATTTGCCAATGGGGACATCCCTCACGGTCACCTAGTGGGGGATGCTGGATCCGCACTGGAGCCATGGCTGATGACACCCATCAGAAATACACACACACGCGAACAAGAACTCCATAATGAGGCACACACACAGACCAGAATTACAGTAGAGCATGTGTTTGGGATGCTGAAGTTACAGTCCCGGTGCCTGGACACATTCGGTGGAGCCTTGCAGTACTCACCAGCTACATGTACCCAAACTGTCCTTGTATGTGCCATGCTACACAATATGATCCTGCAGAAACAGCTGCAGCAGGAACAGTATGGGGCAGGGCCACACAGCCCCCCACCATTGCCAAAGCCTGCACAGGCACAGAGTGACTCAGAGGAGGAGCAACCTGAGCCTGCCCCAGTAGGCAGAAGGAGGCGTGCCCAGTATGCCCTGGCCTTGGAAAAGAGGCAACACATAGCACATACACTGACACAGGAAGGACCCAGGGAATAACAGCTCTCTCTGACTTTCACGTGAAGTAAAAGGGATGCCAAACACTACACTACCTGTGCCTAACCATGTGTAGGGAGTGTACTATGTGCATCCGACATAGGCAGCCCTGCAGCACCACCCTCATTACTAGGACACCCACAAGGTAAGTGACTGACATATGCCAGTCAGGGGGGTCACATACCCAACAATGGTCACAGCCAGCAGGACAGGTATAGACAAACACAAACAAAGGCTGTGCTATGGCCTCTGAATGAGGTCTACGGGTAACCTCCCCCCCAAGACTACACAGACTGACTACAGCAGGTCAGGCAGTGGGATGTCAGTTCTGAAGGGTAGGATGTCAGAAACTAATATGTAGGTAATTAAAAGCTAAGATCTGTACTACACTGGTATGCCTCTAGTCAGCACGATAGGTAAGACAACAGACTGAAATGGAGTATCCGGCATACCTGTACAGTCCTAACAAATGTGTACAACTGTCAGGTGTGCCCCCGCCCATCCTATGTAGAAATGTAGTCACAGTCAGATGTGCCCTCCCAGTCCTGTGTAGACATGTAGAAATAGTCATGTGTGCCCCCCCATCCTATGTAGAAATATAGTAACAGTCAGGTATGCCCCCCAATCCTGTGTAGAAATGTAGAAATAGTCAGGTGTGCCCCCCATTCTATATAGAAATATAGTAACAGTCAGGTGTGCCCCACACAACCCTGTGTAGAAATGTAGAAATAGTTAGGTGTGCCCCCCATCCTAGGCAGAAATGTAGTAATAGTCCATGCCAAATGATCGACGGATATCTTGCAGAGACAGCATACTACCTGTAGGTGTGCAACACAAAGGTCAGCACTGCAGTACAAACTACCTGGACTCGATCCACACATTCAATACAGACGGCCATACTGGGCATGCCCACACACACAGAGAAATGAAGGCAATGTCAGTCAACAACATACTGAGAGGTCATACTAGACATGCTCGCACACTTAAACACATGAAGGCCATGTCTACAAACACTAGTGGACCAGACATATCTGGCAGCCACAGCTGTTAGTGCAGACACTCCTCAGTATGCACCACTCATGCTTTGCACACACAGTGGATAGGAATACAGGCATATATGTAAGGACAACACACTATAATAAGCCAAAGGTAGACATAGATGTGTGGAAGAGGGTGACTGTGACAAGGAGCCATCCAGGCCTGTCCCACCCAGCACACAGGCAAAGGGCCATAACCACACAAGGGTCAGATGTCACTCAAGTGCATATACTAGCCAACGATAACTGTCAGCATTACTGAGTATGTGGTGCACGTGCCAGGTGTGCAACATGACTGTTCAAGGAGGTAGTCATCTAGCAGCTGTATACATGTACCTGTGAAATATGACCCAGGTTGTGCCCACATGTGGCATGTCAACCCCTAGATGAATGGGTTATGGCCCATGCACACACACTGTGCTACCCATAGCCCCACTATGACAAGCCTGCTGAGGTCATCCACTGTGAAATGGTCATCCACTTTACTTTGGTAAGGCTGCTGATGTCATCCACCTAGAAATACACCTCTGGGGAGGCTTTAGCCCAGTTATCTCTGTAGTGCATGTCATAACTGCAGTAGTGTGCTATCAACTTCTGCTAGGGGTTCTATACCTACACATGTCGGTTGTGGAAGTTTTGTGTGTGTTTCAAAGTCTGTGTAGGGAGCAATGCATTTCAGGCTAGTCACACTCAGTACATGTCAAATGCCCTACTTTGGCATTCCTGCTGATATCATTCATTGTGAAATACACCTTTGGGTAAAGACTTCTCAAGTGATCCCTGTGGTATGTCCAATGAGAGCTCCATGCTGTAGTGTTGATATAGACCTCTGTTAGGGGTTCTAAATGCACACGTTGGTTGTGGATATTTTGTGTTTTGTTCAATGTCTGTGTAGGGAGCAATGCATTTCAGGCTAGTCACACTCAGTACTGTAATAAACTAGTTCGGTAGGGGTTCTACTCTCAGACATGACAGGTGTGTGTATTTGTGACTCGTATCCTGTGTGGAGTTGTGTGTGAAACCTGGGCCCAATGTCGAGTGGGTTTTGCAAATTTCTTATATGTTGGCCCTAGTATATATCACAATGTCTACTGTACAGGGGTAACAGATGTGAAATAGCTGAGAGGCTCGGGTGCAAATCCATACTCATACATGTGACATCAAGGCCAGGCAATCACAGTTAGCAACCCCAGTATTACCCACAGCACACTCCCAACCCATGTCTCATACACACACACACACACACACACACACACACACACACACACACACACACACACACACACACATGCAGAGGCAACAGCCAATATGTGTGTAGGGCACCGCATATTGTTGACTGATAGTAACTATGGAGTGAATGCAGTGGCCTAAAGAGGGCATGGCACCCTGTCCATCTGTCCAATAAGCACATACATGCAGACAGTGCACCTTCCCCATGTTCCCCACTGGACATCTGCAACAACTGTAGTGCCATCACATATGACCCACAAAGGACATACCATGCTAGAAAACATGCCCTGTATGGACAGATGCCACTGACACCAGGGAATGTCGTTAGCATGCTGTCAATATAGGTGCAGAGGTAACCTGCTGTCCATTACCAGTTCCTGCCACAGGTGGCCAAGACTGGCACATCTGATGATAATCTGTGTACACAACATGGGCCCAACAACCCAGGTACAGTTCCACATGTCACTGTACATGTATGTGGGAGGTGTGCACATCCAGACACTGTTCATGTCATGGACTAAGGAACACATATATGGCAAGTGATGCACAGCATTGGCCACACGCAATAGTCACCCAGGTGACTGGATGGTGCATACAATACCCACCTGTGTGGGCAAATGCAGAAACCACAGCCCTGAGCCACAATGCAGACCATTGGCATGTGGCCTGATGCCAAGGTATATCCATCACCTAGCCTTGTATAGCCATCTGGCATAGCTGAGCACTACATACCCATGCAGAAATACACCCATGCATGTCAATACTGGCACCATGTGTGTTTGTGTGTGTGTGTTGTATGATGCGTATGATCACATCCATACTCACTACAACTCCCAGTGGCATACTGAAGCATTTTGTCTGATGTGTCTTGCATAACCCAAATCAGCACTTGTCCAATTATCCTAGACAGCACTATTATTTTCCATATCTCTTAGACAGCACTATTATAATACAGCATAAGACCCTTGACTGTCCGCAAGACAAGTGAAATTCACTTTTCCAAGCATGTCCAGAGGTCAGCTTCAGGTGTACTCTCCAGTTCATCTGGTGGAATTGGGCATCCTTAGGCAATGTCACAACTGCCTCATGTATACAGACAACCCTCTCCTCTTACCTCTAGACACAAACACATGTGAGAGATGCAAATACACAGCCAGACTGGAGGCTAAGTGCTCTCAACCCATGACTGTAACAGACAGTCAAGAGGAGAAGAGACACACTAGCATCACACCACCAGTCACACATGAATCTACAAAACAAGCACCGGCAAAACATACACATAAATACAGAAAAACATATTCGGAGGCACTAGGTACCAATCTGAAAAAGAAACAGTGCCCACCAAAGCAGACAAGCAAGCAACCTGCACCTCCAAGCACAAGCAAAAAAACACATAATTCACCTCAGCAGTGTGCCTCATGACAGCCCCTAAAGCAAAACACCATACCCAACACGCTAGTAATAGGAGACTCTATAGTAAGGCACACAGATGTTCCACTCACCAGGCTGAACAAGGAGAATGTTACTTTCAGCTGCCTGTTGGGTGCTAGGATCTGCCACATAACACAGGCACTTAGGTCACTCCAGAACAAGTACAAGTATGACGCTGTCATTGTACATGTTGGTGTGAATGATCTAAGACATACCTCCCTGGACTACGTGAAAAGAGACATTGAGGAACTCTCTGATCATGTAGCCCAAGCTAGTATGATCCTGACCTTGAATAGCATACTACCTTCACCTAGAATGATACCACAATACAAAGACAAAATGATCAATTTCAACAATTGGCTAAGCTTCTGGTGTCATTCTAAGTGGATCCAGTGTCTGTCTGCCTGGGATGACATGATAGACAACCTCGCTGTTTCACCAGAGATGGTTTGCACCTGTCACCCCTAGGCTTTCGAATACTGGCCAAGGCTCTTACCGTCCCCATAGTGCCTTTTTTAGGCAAGGCTCAAAGGACAAACCAACCACTGTAACCAGCATAGGTAACCAAAAACTAAGGGTAATGCTACTCAGTGCCAGAAGTCTCAACCTCAAAATGCATGCACTCGAGGCACTCCTCAGTATGGAGAAAATTGATGTTTGTGTAGTGACGGAAGCCTGGTTCAAGGCTCCAGAGAGCACCCCAGCACTACCAGGTTACAATTCATATTATAAAAACACCAAATCCAGTAAGAAGGGAATCAAACAATAGGATGAATGTAAATTTCCATTTAATAGCACATTCTGGTACCTCAGCAATTCACCTTCAGTGGAACAATTAATCATGCATAAACATCCTGTTTATATATTCACATCAATTAAGTCATAGCCATAAATTGGGTATGATTTCAAACAATTAAAGTGCAAATGAGTGCAAATTTTTTGAACAGTAGAAATGTACCCAAAAATTTTTATACATAATAATAAACTGATTACTAGACACTGAAATAAGTAAAACCAACTACATGAATACAAATTCAAACTTATAAATGTTTAAATACATAAGACTGAATACATTAAATTAAATACAACTGACAGACAGTCAAACTATAATGCCACCTTCAATTCATCCCCCTAGGGTGTAAAGTATGATAATTGAAAAAAATGTTGTGTTCTAGCCTACTTAATTCAGTTTTAAAATTCTCTGCTTGAAAATGGGGTCTGGCTAGAACACTAAAGATAAATCCATCAGTGTTACCATTATGCATTGTAACAAAGTGAGAAGCCACAGGACTCTCCGTATTGCTTCTTCTGATATCCCCTAGATGTTCCAAAATACGAACCTTAACCCTCCTGGTAGTTTGTCCCACATACCATAAAGGTATAGTGCAATCACATCCTAAAATATATACAACCCCTGATGATAGACAATCAAATTTCTCAAAGGCTACATACCTTCTGCCATTTATTTTCTTTCCATGCAAATTGCAGACCTTATCACATACCGAGCAACGTCCACACCGTTGCATGCCAACATTCATATCAACCGAATATTCCAATTTTCTATTCAGTAACTCCTTCAAATTCTTGTATCTACTATAGGAGAAAGTGATGTGCCTAGGAAACAAATGTCCAATGGCAAGGTCATCACAGACTACATGCCACAATTGCTTAAGAATGATTTCAACAACCCTAGAAAATTCTGAATATCTAGAAACAAAAAATATTTGTTCTTGTTCTGAAGTCACCAATGGATGATCTTGATAACCACCTCCCACAAAACTTTTCCCTTTAGATAACCTACATTTAATATCTTGAAGTGTGATTTTATCATAACTTCTGGATAAAATTCTATCAAAAACTTAATCAAACACTTTATCCCACAAATTCGGGTCTGAAGTGTTCCTACGAATGCTCTTAAATTCCCCTTCAGGTAAAGCCTTGATCAAATGAGGGGGATGCTTGCATGCAAAAAGTTGTTGACCACAGTGGATTTTCTAAAAGGTTTGTGTTGTACTAAATTTTCCTTTCATATGTAGAATTCTACATCCAAAAATGGTATATTTCTATATGAATATTCAAAAGTGAATTTTAACCCATGTGAGTTATTCATATAATCCATGAATTTGTCAAACAAAGAAACATCACCTTTACAAATAAAAATAAGATCATCAATATAATGTTTGTAAAAAACAACATTGTTGACAAAAAAGTGTTTTGAAACATAAACTCCTTCTCAAATTCACCCATATATATCACTGCGTAAGTGGGAGCAAATGCTGCTCCCATGGCTGTCCCTTTAACTTGAAGGAAAAATTCCTTTTTCCACATAAAATAATTATGCGTTAAGCTAAATTCCACCAGGGACAGCAGAAACATGGTGCATGGTCCTTCACCCATCATTTTGTTCATGGCCTCTAGGCCCCATCTTTTATCTATATTCGTATATAGAGAAAAGACATCAACCGTGGCCCAGTAATAGTTCTCTTTCCACCTCATCCCATGCAGTGCTTTACAAACATCATCAGTGTTCCTTACATGTGAGCATACTTTGATAAGATATTTTTTAAAATGAAAATCAAGGATTTTATTCACTCTTTCAAAAAAGATCCTATGCCAGAGATGATGGTTCTCCCTGGCGGATTAACCATACTCTTATGAATTTTAGGAATAATATAGATATAGGGGTGACGGGGTTCTTTAACTGTCAATTTTTTAACATCACTGCTAGTGAGGAACCCAAACCTTTCACCTCTTTCCAACAATTCATTAAGTTCATCAGAGTAAAGTTTTAAGGGGTTGCTACTCAGTTTGACATATGTATCTTCTCCTAACATAGTCTCAGTGATATGTTCATATTTATTAGTGTCCATTATCACCCAATTTCCTCCTTTGTCAGCTTGTTTTACAGTCACTCTGTCTAACTTTGTTCTGAATTCTTTTAAAGCCAACCATTCATTTTTACTAAGGTTAAACGATCTATTTTCTCTACAAAATTTATTAAATGCATTTTCAATACATGAACCTACCACATGTTCAAACACATTGATAGCTGAAGAACACTTTGGAGGAATGAAGGTGCTATCACTAGAGAAATTTGATAGATTAGTATGCCCATAACCCCCCCCAAAAAATCTCTTCAACACATTGTTTGCCATCATCAAGAATATTTTCATTCAAAAATACATCATCTTATTCATTAATGCTCATATTAAGTAGCTCATCATCTTCTTGAATATTATCTACCGTTTGAACATTCAAAACAGATTGACATTCAGAAAAAAACACCGTCAGATTCAACTTTTGGATACATTTCCGAACATCCACTAAAACATCAGCCAATATGGGTAATCGGGTAGGTATAAACTTAGTACCTTTTGGTAGAATTTCATTCATATCATCAGTCAAAGATAAGCCTGAAAGATTTACCACATTTAAACCATCCCGGCTAATATTCTCCACATCAGTGAAAATATCAGCAACATTGTACAAAACATTGTGCAAAACATTTAAACTGTCACAATTAATGTTTTCTATACATGTAACAGTATCAGCAACATTGTCCAAGATAGTCTCATGATTGTCCAAATTGGCACAAACTGAATAGCTGGAATTATTATTAAGTGCCAATGATTCATAGGAGTCAGTGTAACATACTTTTGGTTCTTGTAGGAAAAAGAAGATACTGGAGAAGGAACCAATTTCTCCTGATTCCTTTTGGAGCAAGTTTGCATGTTAGTGTTCGACTTCTTAACATTCTGGTCACCTCTCCGGTTCTCCATACCACCACTGGAACTTTCCAGGACGATGTCTTCAAACGATATGCTTTTTCAGCTTCCACCTATTTCAGCCGACGAACATGACAAACCATCTCCACTTCCGGTTGTACGTCTTCTAAAATTCTGATGAAAATGACGTCCTTTCCGTGGCCAATTGTACACTTCATTCTTTTCATAATCTTTAATGTCTCTGTTAAGTTTCGATTTTTTCCGCCCCGTGACATCATTTTCTACCTTAATAATTTTCTCATTGATATTTTTGAAGTTACTTTGAAACAGATTAGATGAAGTCTTACTCATGAGTTCTTGTTGTAATTCTATAATTCTTTACGCAAATTCTCAATAGTACTATTATTTCTCTTTATGAGGATTTTTAGCCAACTGAGAGAACAATCTTGTGCTGCCTGCCTCCATTCTAGAAGCAAATCATTCTCATCTTCACTGAAACCACCAGCCGGTAGTTTATCAATTCGCAACCCTCTGGGGGTGATGTTTAGAGCCACATATTTCTCTAACAACTTGGAATCGTAAAATATAGTTACTTCCTTGGACATGAAACGTTCAAGACGAACAAAGTCCTCCAAATACGGCTCATTGGCATTAACGGACCATAAATCAGATGTAGCTAGTTTACGTTCTCTTTCTTTTAAAAGTTCAGCAAACAAAAGGTTCTCACCAACTGAAATTCCTTCCATACTGGTACTCTCCATAGTAAAAAAACACACAGAATTCAAAATTCACTACACAAAATGTCAGAAAAACACCAAATCCAGTAAGAAGGAAATCAAACAATAGGATGAATGTAAATTTCCATGTAATAGCACATTCTGGTACCTTGGCAATTCACCTTCAATGGAACAATTAGTCATGCATAAACATCCTGTTTATATATTCACATCAATTAAGTCATTAGCCATAAATTGGCTAAGATTTCGAACAATTAAAGTGCAAATGAGTGCAAATTCTCTTGAACAGTACAAAAGAGGTTATGATAAAATCACACTTCAAGATATAAAATGTAGGTTATCTAAAGGGAAAAGTTTTGTGGGAGGTGGTTATCAAGATCATCCATTGGTGACTTCAGAACAAGAACAAATATTTTTTGTTTCTAGATATTCAGAATTTGCTAGGGTTGTTGAAAACATTCTTAAGCAATTGTGGCATGTAGTCTGTGATGACCTTGCCACTGGACATTTGTTTCCTAGGCACATCACTTTCTCCTATAATAGATACATGAATTTGAAGGAGTTACTGAATAGAAAATTGGAATATTCGGTTGATATGAATGTTGGCATGCAACGATGTGGACGATGCGCGGTATGTGATAAGGTCTGCAATTTGCATGGAAAGAAAATAAATGGCAGAAGGTATGTAGCCTTTGAGAAATATGATTGTCTATCATCAGGGGTTGTATATATTTTAGGATGTGATTGTACTATACCTTTATGGTATGTAAGACAAACTACCAGGAGGGTTAAGATTCATATTTTGGAACATCTAGGGGGCATCAGAAGAAGCAATATGGAGAATCCTGTGGCTTCTCACTTTGTTACAATGCATAATGGTAACACTGATGGATTAATCTTTAGTGTTCTAGCCAGACCCCATTTTCAAGTAGGGAATTTTAAAACTGAATTAAATAGGCTAGAACACAAAATGATTTTCAGTTATCATACTTTACACCCTAGGGGGGATGAATTTGGAAGGTGGCATTATAGTTTGACTGTTTGTCAGTTGTATTTAATTGAATGTATTCAATCTTATGTATTTAAACATTTATAAGTTTGAATTTGTATTCATGTAGTTGGTTTTACTTAGTTCAGTGTCTAGTAATCAGTTTATTATTATGTATTAAAATTTTGGGTACTTTTGTACTGTTCAAGAGAATTTGCACTCATTTGCACTTTAATTGTTTGAAATCATACCCAATTTATGGCTAATGACTTAATTGATGTGAATATATAAACAGGATGTTTATGCATGACTAATTGTTCCACTGAAGGCGAATTGCCGAGGTACCAGAATGTGCTATTAAATGGAAATTTACATTCATCCTATTGTTTGATTCCCTTCTTACTGGATTTGGTGGTTTTCTGACATTTGGTGTCATGAATTTTGGATTCTGTGTGTTTTTTTTACAATTCATATCATACCTTCTGGCCTCAGTTACCAGATTGCAGTACAAAGGGCGGAGGTGTATCCATATTCTTCAAGGATACCCACATCTCCAGGTTAGTGGCACAGCATGATGCCTCAGAGATCCTCCATGCACAACTATCAGCAGGCAAAACCACAGCTCAAGTCATAGCCTGTTATAGATCACCCACCATGTCCCAAGATGCTCACTCAGCATTCCTTGAGGCATTGGAAAATATAAAGGTCCTACCCAACACCATATTTTGGGTGATTTCAACTACCCTGGTATAGACTGGGTGAACTACCAAAGTTCTAACTCCTATGCCCAGCAGTTCATAGAATTTATAAATTCAAATACCCTTGAACAACTGGCATGTTCTCCCACTACAGGGGACAACATATTGAATTTAGTCATCACAAATATGGGCGCCCATTGTACCACACCCGTTATCACTCCCTCTCTGGTCAGATCAGACCACAAACTGATAACACTGGACGTCCTCATCTCTCCACCTCCCCCAGTCAAAGAAACCATTGTAAAAGACCTTTCCAAAGCAAACTTCAAACTACTTGTGTCAGAAGTGGAAAGCTTCATTATTCCCTTTCAGAAGGATAATAATATCCAGGATGCAGAATCCTACACCAAGGCACTTTATATGCATCTTTAGGATTGCATGGACAGTGCTATCCCAAATAAAACCAAGACTCCTTCCTCAAGCAAGAAGAAACCAGTCTGGTGGACCCCGGCCATAAGCAAACTATACAGTAGAAGGAGGAGACTTATACAAAAAAAGGCCAAATCTGAAGTAGAAAAATCATCCCTGATCAGCATTAATAAGAAATTGAGAGCCCTCATCAAGTCAACTAAAGCCAATTTCGAAAAGAAAGTTGCCAAGGATGCCAAGGATAACCATAAGGCCTTCTATGGTTACATCAAAAACTAAATGGCAACACTCAGGTCTGTTCTGAGCTAGTACAAAATGGAACAAAATACACTGACCCCATTGACATTGCCAACATCTTGGTTGATAGGTTCAGTGCAAATCCCCCCCCCCCCCACTCACCAACAACAGGGCCTATTACTATTCCAGGGGATTGTGTAACTCCAATTATTACTGATACGTTGGTTAATAAGGCTCTATCTAAAGCTAAAAACACTGCCTCCATGGGACCAGATGGTGTCCTGGACTGTGTCATACACGAGCTCCAAAATGAAATAACCCCGCATCTGAATACCCTGTTCAGTCTCAGCCTCTCGACAGGATATGTGCCCATAGAATGGCGCTTAGCAACGGTGGTTCCACTGCACAAGGGTGGGCTCACAACTGACCCTGGGAACTACCAAACAATAAGCCTGACCAGTCTGATCTGTAAGGCAATGGAGTGAATCATTATGGAACTCATAAATGGAGAGATTGGGAACCTCCAAACACTTGACCCCACACAGTTCGGCTTCATCAAGGGCAGATCATGCCTCCTGAAACTGGTGGACTTCTTTGAGAGAGTTACTCAGGCTATAGATAAGGGAAAGAAGGTACACATGGCTTACCTTGACCATGCTAAAGCATTTAACACCATTCCCCATTTGGGTATTATTGATAAACTCACCAACCTGGGCATAAACCTTTATGTCACAAGATGGATCGCAAACTGGCTCTCAGACAGATCCCACAAAGTAAGAGAAGCGGGATCTATGTCCGAATCAAGACCAGTAATGAGCAGTGTGCCTCAGGGCTCTGTCCTGGGGCCCCCTCCTGTTTGGCATATACTTCTCAGAAGTACAGGCAAGCACTGAAGGGCTGTGGCTGACCAAGTTTGCAGATGACTGCAAACTGGGTGCTATAACAGAGTCTCCGACTGACATGGATATCCTCCAGAAGGGACTTAATGAGTCTGATACATGTGTCAAAGCCATAGTCTCAAGCTAAAGGCTAAAAAATGCGTAGTATTCCCATTTGGAAAAAACAGAGTACCCACGAACTACCACTTAGGAGGTAACCCACTGAAATCTGAAGAAGTAATAAGGGATATAGGGACCCAAGTAGATAGTCAGCTTTCCTTTGATAACCATGTTGCCAAGGTAGTTAGAAAATCCTTCTATGTGACCCATCTGATCAGGAAAGGGTTCACATCAAGATCTAAGGATGTAATGGTGCCCCTCTACTCTTCCCTCATCAGACCCATTATTGAGTACAATGCACCAATTGGAATGTACCTGGCTAGACATCTCTAGCAGCTGGAGAGACCACAGAGGTACCTCACTAAGAGAATTACTGGCCTCAAACAGTTGCCCAATGCAGCACAATTGAATTTCTCTGTTGCATACCGCCTTCTCAGAGGTTATCTCTGTCTAACATACAGAGACATGTCCAACCCAGAACTGTTGAACATGCTCCATCTTAGCAAAACCAAATCTACTCCAGCTACACACTCTAGGGATGTAAACCTCAGCACAACAATGAATAGAACATGCTGCTGGGATAGATTCCCTTCGCAAAGACTTTCCTTGCTATGGAACAAGGCCCTGATCTACATAAGACAGAGCCCCTCACTATCACTCTTCAAGAGGAACCTTGATGAGTGGATGGGTAACAGAAAGTTCACACCAGGGATCATACCAACAGCTCGACTAGATAGGGGCCAAGGGCGCTAGCTGCTAGATCAAGGGCCTAGGGAACTAACCAAAGGGGCGGTGAATACCGCACAACATGGCTGGGCTAATATATGCCTTCAGGCAGAAAGCTCAGTACCTACCTATGAACCTGTGAACCTATGTCAGACACCTCCCCATACCGTTTGTCAATATACCTTCCATATGGCCCGTGTGGTGCATGTGATACCTTCACAGTACTGTGTAGTGGCAATTTCACTAGTGATGAGCTGTATCCTCTGTACCAGCAGTTATTATGTGTCAGGACAGACAGAGGTGTGTGAATGCATAACCTATGGGGGCGAATGTATACCAGTCGTTATGTGTTATACCCATCTTCATGGCTGTTAGCATCCATATTGTCAGGCTTGGTCCACATGTTTTGCACTAACGGGTTCTGTGTATACCCCTGGACTGTACAGAGTGTGTCAGAATGTTCACTTGCATTGGCCAATATCTCTGCTGTAGTCCACAGCAGCAGCATTACATGCTTGCAGCGGTACTGTACTATGATGTCCTTAGGATGTCTGTCAGTAGACAATGGCACACATATGAAAAGCAGATGTGACCTCCCACACACACCATGTCCGTGAAGGCAATCCCTATTACAGCAGCAATAGTCTGCTAATATACCAGCTATACATGCCTGACATCCTCTTACACTATGAAGGTGGGACTATAGGGGCTGAGGTAGGGCTACACCCCATGTTCAGGACATATGGTGAATATATATGTATAAATGATTTTCCAGATATCTCTATAGATATGTACACATGTACATATCGACATATATAGAAGGGTGTGTATATGTGCATAGATATGCATATACACACCCAGATATATACATATACAGGGCAGCATATGTCTGCACATATACAGATAGAGATACATATGCACATATACATATACCATACTGCCATGCCTGCCAGCATTCTACTGCTGTTGTATCCCCAACACATACGGTGGGGCTGGGGCCATATATGTGTGGGCTTCACCTACACAATACATGTGTCCAGAGGCCAGTGTATGTAACAATGGTATATGTCCCTGTAATATTGAGTCAATGGGGGATGCACCATACATAACCTAGGCTGTTACAACATGTAGGGGTATCAGGGGTGAGCTGCCTTAAGGTATCTGGATGTACAGTAACAAACATGTCACCTATCTTGGCATTACTTACATGAAGTGGGTTACTGCAGGCCTACTGTCTCCTGCCATATAGACTGTTCTGTTTGTCAGTGTGCCTGTGATGATATCAGTTATGCCTTGTTATGTAACAGTTGCATCCCATTTGATCAACTGCAGTCTTTACCACCTAGTGATTGTGTACAGAGTGTAAATAGAGGCTGCTGAACTATACACCTGCATCACTTACTGTTGTTTGTGTGGTATCCTGTGGCCCAGTCTGTCTTTACAAATGTACAATTTGAAGGGGATGGCCTGGAAAGCAACAGTTGTGGACCTTTCCAGACTACTGCATTAGTATAACTGTTTCACAGTTGCATTACTCTGTTGATATGGATGTCAGTGCCTGAACAGCTATATGACATGGCATATAGATCTGTAATAGTACACAGATATAGGTATTCCATGTCTGCAAACCTGTGTGTGGTGTTTATCCTATGACCTCTCTGTGGGTATATGTTGCAGGCAATGAATGTCATTTGTATGGGTGGCTCATCCAGTGTCCTGTTGTTAAGGTGTTAACTGTAGGCATAGTGGCCACACCATATTGTGTGTGCCTACTACATAAGTATCTTACTGTACATATCTCTGTGTGTGTATGTGTAGTCATACATATATCTATATATGTGTGTGTGTGTGTGTGTGTGTGTGTGTGTGTGTGTGTGTATATATGTATATATATATATATATATATATATATATATATATATATATATATTTATGTATGTATATATGTATATGTGTATCTGCATATATGTGTCTGTGTATATGTATCCTGGGGATGTTGATAGCTTCCACATTTTACATTTCCTATGTGAGCCAGACTGTAATGCATGATATGTTATCAGTATCAGCCTGACATCATACACATGGAATGTAGTACTGTAAACATCATGTGTTCATGTAATTTCAGGTCCTGGTTATGGGATCTGCAACACTTGGTAGTGTATTGCAGGGCGGACATGTTTGGCTGTGGGGGCAGTATGCCAATTAGTACAGGATGTATATTGTTTGGGTCTCTCAGCCCCATTAACTGTTTATGTGGACATATATGTTTCTGTTAGTCTACCAGTGCTATCTCCAGATGTATGGCGATATATACCTATATAGGTATATACATATATATATATATATATATATATATATATATATATATATATCTATATATATATATATATATATATATATATATATATATATATATATATATATATATATATATATATATATATATATTTGCTTACATATATATAACTTTGTCCATATATACCTACAGAGATATATATATGCGTACAAATGTGTAACCTGCTGTGTATATGTAGACATATCGGTGTTGACATATATATATATATATATGTGTAGATGCAGGCATTTGCATGTATATATGTTCACATATATTCATATATATGTATATATTTCTAAATATATATATATATATATATATATATATATATATATATATATATATATATATATATATATATCTACATATATAGATATGTTGTATCTGTTTAGATATTAATATAAACAAATGCACACACACACACACACACACACACACACACACACACACACACACACACACACACACACACACACACACACATACATCTACATGTTGGTATACCTTCTCTGTACTGTTGCATGACTGGGCTGGATGATATTTTTGTGAAAACATCAGATTTATGTATACCTGGCATGGCTTAGTGGTAAATCCTTTGCCTATTGTGTGCTGGATCCTGGGTGCAATCCTTGCTGAGGCTGCTTATTTTGTTGCTGGGCTGAACACGGGCTGTAGTCTACAGAGTGATTAAGGCACTTTAAAGCAGTTGTAAGCAGGTTTGTGCAGAGGTAAACACTGCTAACTTCCGGTTACAGTTTCTTTTACTCAGTTAGCTTCTAAATTGCTTAACTTGTGTAGGCAGTGCTTACCCCTGCACAAACAGCCTTAAACCTGCTTACTGCTGCTTAAACGTGCTTACTCCCACTTACCCCGTGTCAATTTCTTTAAAAGAAAAGAAAAAGGGGTTGATAGGAAAGTGGTGAAAAAAGGAGCACAAAGAGGGAAATACAGTAAGGAAAATAGCCAGGGATGTGCAGGAAGGGTGTAGGGTAGGTCCATAGCTGCCCATTTCTTCTACAGCAACAGTTGTGCATATATACTGAACTTGGAGGTAGATTTAGACACTCAAACCCCTGGGTAGGATTGAGGAAAACAATAATTCGTTGTGATGCCAATTAGACTGGATTACATGTGTCAGTGGACACGTGCGAAATGGACAGATATGTATGAGGTGGGATTTTTTTGTGGGAACAGATTGCCCTTTGTTTTTTTCAGGTGAGAGTGGGATGTTGGGGAGGGGTAGTAGGTATATTAAGTAGGTTAACAGACAAGACAAACAAGACGCATACAGGGGCAGTATATGACATATGTGGGGAGTAAACACCTTGGACGGGGAGGGGTGTTTGGAAGTCACAAGCCCATGAGCCCCCAAATGGAAACAGTGGGACTGAGATCCCCACCCATGGGCAGTCACCACTGTACCTTCATGGTCCCCATGGTGGCTGTGCTGGGGGCTGGGTAGGAGGGGCAGGCTCACCCTCTAATTGCACCATGTGGCCCTCAAGCTGGCATAGCTTGTCTCGAATCTCCTTGTCGAGCTCTCTATGCACCATGTCCCAGACCTGATGGCGGGTGCCAGGTACCTCTCCACCCCCATTCCCGGGGGGGGGGGCCGAGCCCCATCCCTTGCAGCGGTTCCACCCAAAGGTGGTGCAGGGCCAATGGAAGAGGAGGTCCCAGGCTGGGCTCCAGACATGCTGGTGCCATGGCCAGCTGAGGTGGGACAGGTGGGACCGCTGGGACCGGCCTTCACATACAAGCTATGGTGTTGCAGTTTTAAGGAAGATATCAGTTAGTAATAGTCAACAGCATTCAGGATTAGTTATAACAGCATGCATAGGTATTCCCATTGGATCCCCTACAGAAGACCGACAGCTCACAACACCAACACCTACATCGTTGACACCAAAAGCCCGACACACAAAATACCAACAACAGTGCTACTGCAGAAAACTACAGCGACTTTAATATACCAACTCCGAGATCGCACTACAGTGCAGGAATGGAAATATTTCCATTCTGCACTATGAAGACTTACCGTTTCCCCATTATCGGTATTTCGTGTGTCGGGCTTTTGGTGTTGGTGATGTGGGTGTTGGTGTTGTGAGCTGTCGGTCTTCTGTAGGGGACCCATTCCGATTAACCAAAGACACCAGATTTACAACAGTTGCAGAGCGAGCAGAACACATGAATATATAAGACAGCATTGGCCATTACAACAGCATGCAGGTTTCGTTGATGGCAACAGGCCACCAATATGGGAGTATTTTAACATGGCACATGCATAGAACCAAATGTGAATATTTATAAACCAATAGGACATATGTCCCAACAAAAGTTTGGAGTGTACATGTACCCACTGAGGTGTGTAATTAGGTTATTGTAGCACATATGGTGGGGGTGACAGAGAGAGAGAGAGAGAGAGAGTTCAATTAACAACTAATATACCGCTGTAGTTTTCACAACTTTCTTAGTCACTGCAGTAATCTGTTCCTTACATTTATTATTTCACTACCCAATGTCCTTACTTTGTACAATGGTATGTTTGTAGATTAGTATCTATGTGTACTGTGTCTTATGTATAGTGTACACCTCTTACCTGGTATAGCTGTTGAGAAAATCACTGTTAACACTACCTGACAATTTCTACACATACTCCCAGATTCCATGCTTGTAGACAAGTATATAAGTGAACTGTGTTGTACCGACAGTCTACACCTCTTACCTGTTATAGCTGTGGAGAATATATTTGTTAACACTACCTGACAAATTCTATACATACTCCCAGATTCCATGTTGATGTTATCCACATACCTAACAATCTGTTATTGCACACACTCTGGTCAAAGCTTGACAGGATGCAGGTGTTAATGTGACATATTTTGGAATAGCTGTCATACACTTTGGGTGAGATGCTACAATGACAGGTTTTTTTCATATACATTTTCGGACTATGTTCAGGTCTGACTGTCAGTTATATGTCGGTAAAAGTTGCCTACATTTCTTGGATCATCAGACTGATTTGTCAGGGGAACAGGTTATTGAGCAGCAGATTTGGGCCATTTATCTGGACATGATGGACAGATAAGAACAGTTGAGGGGTATGACTATGCATGCAGCTTACTACCTGAACATTCTGCCACAGTTAGTACAGTTGATGGTTATGATTATGCTTACAGCTTACTATCTGAACATTCTAGCAAATTCTGTACAATTGTTGGGTCTAATTATGCATACAGCTTTCTATATGAACATTCTCACAAACTCTGTACAGTTGTGGGGTATGATTATGCATACAACTTACTACCACTCCCGGGATTCAAACCCCTGCTGTGTGTGGTAAAAAGATTGCAATTGACATCACAGTACACTGTGCTCTCAGGGAACTGGTGTGAAGCATTCCAATGTTTTCTAAGTCTCCCTCAGTTGTACAATATGACTGACCTCTTGGGACTTCCAACATTGTTATACTGAACTTCCTACACATTTTATCTGCGTTCAACAATGTGGGTAACACTGCTTAATACAATAGTACTATTTATAGACTGCATCACTACAACAACATATGAAAGCAGAATGTACACAAGCACTCCAGCGGTTATACTTTTATTCACAAGATATTACACCTTTATTTACACACAAACTATATGAGTGTCTTCCTGCCTTATTGTCTAGTTTATTCAGTACATCCCATACACAATATATTATTTACAGGTCCAAAACATTCTAGAACTGTTATATTTATTTGTTATGACAGTACATGCAAGATTATTACTAACCTGCCTTGCAATGCAGTCTTTGCAGCCTAGCAGCGTGGGCTTGCTGGTTCACAGCCCACTCATCTGCAGCTGTCAGGGAAATACAGTGATATTTATCCATTACCTATCCATAGTATACACAAACTAGGCAATCATTATCTACTTAGTAGAATGAGTACTTAGTGCTGGGGCATTGGCCATCTGCCTTGATTCTTGGATCCACTGCTCCAAGAAATCCCCCCTCTGCTGCTTCAGGTCAGCATGGTGATGCCTGACCTGCTCACCAGTCTGGGGGATACCAGTGGCACCGGTGAGGTCACGGGCGAGACTATCCTAGGCTTTCCCTTTATACTGAGAGCCCTGGTACTGGCCCTGAAGTAGTCTCTGCTCATGGTGTTTTAACAGGAGCCATACCATGAATCTGGACTCCTGGGTGCCCCAGCGCTGTGCTGTAAATCGAGTGCCTTTTCCAACTCCAGCCATTTTGCCAACAGTAGGGAGTTGCAACCAGTTATGGGAAGTATTCATGTCTGTGGGATTTAAATACACCAAATTTCCCACACTTTCCCATGATTGGATGGCTTTGAAAAGGCTAAGCTATGGGCACACCTGCTTACCGAATGTTGGCATTGCTTAAAGGGATATACCACTGGGCAGATTGAGTTAGCCAGCCTACACATTGCTTACACCAAGTAAGCTGAGCTGTGCAATGCTTAGCATTCCTAAATATTTAATTAGCATTATATTTTCCTTTTGGCATTGATTTATTATTTGTTACATGTTATATCTGTGTCTGGTATCCGTGATTCATGTGTACATACACTGTATGGGGTCCTGGGGACTTCAAAACTTTATTACAATAACATCTCACATCTTTCGTTACTGCAGTACTCCAGTTCAAATATTTATGTTATGCAGAAGGTTATACAACATCATACTGTACATAGATTCTTTTCACATGTTCAATTTTCCTATGTTGTGGATTTGTTCGTTGAAACCTCAATCTTATGTACTGCTATGATGGCTTAGTGGTTAACTACTATGACTGTTGTGTATAGGGTCTTGGGTTCAAGACTTGCAGAGGCTGTTTATTTTGTTGCTGCGCAGAACACGGGCCTTTGGATACAGAGTGATTAAGGCACTTTAAAGCAGTTGTAAGCATGTTTGCACGTGTTTGCACGGCAGTAAGCACTGCTAACTTCCGGTTACAGATTCTTATACTCAGTTAGCTTCTAAGCTTCTACATTGCTTAATCTGTGTAGGCAGTGCTTACCCCCATGCAGATGTACTTAAACATGCTTGCTAGTGTTTACATATACTTACTACTGCTTATTTGTGCTTAAAGCTGCTTAGTAATGCCTTATTCATTATGACACTGACATTTCACATGTGCATTTCCTGCAGTACTCCAGTTCATAAATATGTGTTATTTAGTGGGTCTTGCAGCAAAAATATTGGTTATAATGTGTTTTGCCATGTAAAATAGACTGTGCTACAGTGGGACTCAAACCAGGAATGCTTGCTCTTTAAGCGAATGCTCTGCCCACTACACTATTGCTATGCTGCTTCATTTGCATATATCTTCCTTGTTATCCTCTTCAGCCTTTTAAGCTGCTTTAACCATAGCTAAGTGATGGGCACACCTACGGTTAGCTGCATTTGGATTAAAAAATAAATAAATAAATAAATAAAAGGGTTTCTTCATTTAATTTTTATGTACTGTTGCTGTTGTACACATGGGGGACTGTTGGTGGGGATATGCGGACACCTATGAGCATTCTCGCTCATTTCTTAACACTTTCTGCTGTTCTATATTGCAGGGGCATGTTTATTCTGAGAGCTCTGCTTTCAGACACACCCCCTGCACTCATACACACTCCGTGTAAGCCTAGGAGCTTGAGCAGCGAGCCTTATAAATATGCATGGTGTGCTGTCATCCTGCTCCTAAATGGGCACTTCCGTGCAGGACTAAGCAAGTCATACATGGAAGTTTAGTAAATCTGGGGGACAGTCTATTAAAGCTGCAACAAGGGAAGGGTCAGATGGTTGTGGAAAAATTTAAGCTGCAAGAAGCAGACTAGCCAATGGGGGATCCAAACAAATAAAGCCGATACTGGAACTGTTTGCCAAAAATAAAACTAATTTTATCGCCAAACAAAAGCTTATTATCTGTAAGTGTAAAATATAGCTAAAAGATATTAAAAGGGATGGAATTGTTCACCTGTTCAAGAGATTTCCAATTATGTAAGACAAGAGGGTATTGCATGCAGTTGTTTTGTGATATTGCCAAATTTCTGCATATTATGATTACACTAATGTCTCACAATATTTCAAAATAATATTAATCTACAAAACCATTTGTGTTAGATGGCAAGTATGAGTAGCAACACTGTGTGCCTTAATGTTTTCTATAAGATGGAACCATTTGTTCACCTGTAGGTTGCACAGCTTTTATGAAATTAATGCAGTTATGAAAATATAGGTGATAATCATGACTGCTTTACTAAAAGAGCATTTATATCTCAGAATGTTTTCACATTACCTACCATGCTTTAATGTAATTTTTAGTAACACCCATTGCCTGAATACATCACCCCAACATGATAGTGTCACACTATTTTTACATTATTAATGCTCATAGGTTAATAGGTTCATAGGTTGGTACTAGGCTATCGGCCCAGGGCCTATACAAGCCTAGCCATAACAATTCCTTGTCTATTTCTTCCCACACTATTTACTTCCCTGGACCCCTGTCTAGCAGGGCAACTGATGTGATCCCTGGGGTGAACTTCCTTTCTCCCATCCAGTCATTAAGGTTCCTTTTGAAGAGGGCCAAAGAGGTGCTCTGCTTGACATGTATGGACAGTCTATTCCAGAGTTTGGGGGGTCTCTGGGTCAGGAACCTATCCCTCCAGCATGTTTTGTTTATTGTAATGACAAGGTTTAGATCCCTGGAGCATGTGGCTCTGAGGGATTGGGATTTCTTTAAGTGTAGCATGTCCATCAGCTCTGGGTTTGACATGGCCTTGTATGTTAAGCAGAGATCGCCTCGGAGTAGACAATATGCGACAGAGTATTGCTGGAGTTTTGTAAGGTGGTCAGCATAAGGCATCTGCTTTAGGCCTGTGATTCTTTTAGTGAGGTATTTCTGTGGTTACAAGGTCAGATGGTTGTGGAAAAATTTAAGCTGCAAGAAGCAGGCTAGCCAATATGGAAGTGTCCCTTTTTTCATAACTTTTTGCATACATTCATAATAACTGCATCTCTTTACATCCCATGCTGACCATTTCATTGTCATGCTTAGCAAATCATGCCATCTTGTGGATGCCTCCTTTCTGTCACAGTTTTATTTATGCACTTTTACCAGGACTTCAGAAATTAGACTTTGAAAACAGTGATGAGTAAACTCATTTCAAGAGTACATATAAGTCTCTTGTACAGATGAGTATAAATTCACAAGATACATAGGAACTCTGCTTTCCTGATGACTTTACTCTTGTAGTAAAAACATGAGTTAATGGATCAAGGAGGGCAAAAACAGAAAAACAAAGTATGTAGATTATGTTTTGATGAAGGTTTTACTCAATCCAGCCTTGCCAGAAGCACAAACACTCGCTTTTATTTTTCAACTTTTTCTTAACCTGAATGTAGGAAGCAGGCATCCTGACATAATCTTGTTTTCTTTAACTGCACTGTAAAGACAGTTTAGGAGATTAATGCATCAGTCTTTCCTGTCAGATTACAGATAAATTCTCTTAGAATGGAAGTAGCAAATCTCAGAATCATCAGTAAAAGTAAAATAAATGCCATACAAGAGAAAATATGTCATGTAAATGCCACACAGAAGAAAACTAAGTGACTTTTTTATAATATGTAGAGGTTTGGGAAGAAGTTATGTGTTTCATGTTTCAGGCATAGCTGCCCTTTAAGACATCATTATCATTTTTTTCCAATTACTTAACTGGCTACATTACTGTCAAATGGCAGTAATAAGAAAGACCAACCAAAATATAGATTTATGCATCATGTTTTTATAATAACTAATGATATGAATTTGTAATAAAAGCTTTGGCACTGGTAGTGGGAGGGAAACAAGTATATTTTGTTTCCATATTAGCAAATGGACCTTATATTTACAGAGTGCTGACGTACTGTGAAATGTATAGTTAGCATGCAGGCTGGTAAATGCCTACATGTATTCCTAAGTGCTACAGGTTACTGTATTCTTCCAACAGTAATTGGTAATAGTTGTACAATGAGGTCACTGTAATCTTACAGTAGCAATATACAATGGACCGGGCAGAATAATCAATTTGTAAAGGATTTTGGAAAGCCTGAATGATAGCAAGGTGTGCAAGTCAGTAACAGCAGCATGTTTAAAGTGTGGATCAATCACTCCTTTAGTGTAATGAGGTATAAAACAGGGATGACAAACTATAGTTTCAATGACTTTCATTTATAAAGTACATATTATTATGTGCATGTTTTACAGCTCTGTGTAGCTCAATAAAATGGAGTGTAGAGGTATGCCAGTCATAGCAATTTAAGCAGTAATAAATTCCAAACAGCTAGTCAATAACAGCTTACAACCATCCAGATTTAATTGAGTACACAGCCAATTCACTCTCTCACAAAGCAAATTTAGTTTTATGCTAGCAGTAATAATTATCAACAGATCTCTTTCTATTACAATAAAATATAAAAGGAATATATTTGGAAAAGCTTCATGTTTGTTAGAAAGAGTAGTATTTATTGAGGTCCAATAACAACACTCATTGTAAGAGACCAGTTGCACAACTTAGTGTAGCTCAACTCGTTTTAAAGCATTGTGGTATGGAACACCATACTGTCCCAGCAGTGTGACTGCTATTTCAGCTAACACTACAGCGCTTTCCCTTGTTTTACATTAAAGTTCAAAACTGCACTTCAGTAATAGTACATCCAAAAGGGTAACCATTTGAAATGCTTGGGACTACAAGTGATTCCCGAAATATGGAGAATGAATGCCCCAAAAAATGGACTTGTATATATCAAGTCTAATGTGGCCATTTCTGAGAATATGCTCCTTTCTCTGAGGTATGGAAATCTCAGAGTTGGTATATATAAGTCCATGGAATGTGAGGGGCTTGCCCTTCCAGCAAAAAAAAAAAACACGTTTAAAGAACAATATTCAATATTTATTCTTCTTCAGTTTTGGGCTTTTTTTTTTTTTAATGTATTGACAGTGTTATCAGTACCAACATTTTAATAGGGAGCTATTCACAAGCAATATAGCATTACAGAGATCAAATGAACAGGAGGTATGGGTGTTGCATTACAGAAAAGAAAAAGTAGTGCCACATTCTGGTTTATTACTATGTAATAACCAATGCACTATAAATTATTAGATTTTCATGGTCAGTATTTTTTTTTCTGCTTCAGTGCTGAAAGGTTAATTTCAGCCACAAAAGTAATTTTCATTGTGTTTGTCACTGTGATCTGGATCTTGAAGCTGCTTACATTCTTCTTATTGATATTCTGAATACTACATACAATAAGCACTGGGTAGAACAAGCATTTCAGTGCATTCATCCTTCTCTTTCTTGCCAGCACTTAGCAAGAACTTATCCCAAAAGTCTGTTTTCACAGCCTCCTGTATGCTAGACTTCAAGTTCTTTCGGTTCAAGCTGTAAATGGTAAATCAATGTAGAATTTTCCTATGCGGTGCAGTTTGTGTTTCTTTCACATTGACAACAATAGTAACTCATTTTATAACTTCAGAAGTTCTTTTTTTTAAATAGCTTTATTGAAAACATTAATATAATGAACAGATCTTTTGAAAGAAATTGAATAAGTTACATTTTTAAAATTCAATATTTAAAAAAGAAAAAATAATAATACAATAACTATAATAGCACAGTAAACTATGTGCAATGATGTTTACTATATATTAGTTTGGCAGAAGAAAATGAAAACATAGAATAAATGATTTAAAGAAAAAGAAAAGATTACTGCATTTATCATTTATCCAGTTCTTTAACCAATAATTCATGCACATTTTCCTATTTGTAATATAACTTTGTATTCATTGTAGATTTAGATTTGTTATTTTCATTTTTGGTATTTTGGGATAAATTTAACATAATTTCCTTCCATTTTGCAAAATACTCTCCATCTTTTAGATAAACAATTGTTTTAATAACTGATGAAATTGAATAAAGTTCTAGATTTGGTAAAGATATACCTCCATTTTCCCAGCAATACATATGATAGGACAATGCACATCTAGGCTTTATCAGATGCCATAAAAATTCTTAATCAGTGTGTTAAATTTTATAATAAAAGAGCCTGTAGGGGGGAATAGAGATAGATTGTATTATGTATAATATCTTTGGAAGCAAGATCATCTTTATAATGGAAAGTTTTTCATCCATTGTAAATAAAATCTTGTTCCACTTACTAATTAGAGTCTCTATGATAGTTATACTTTTACTATAATTTAGGTGTAAGATGTCTTTAATATCATTTGCTATAATTATATCTAAATATATTATTTCTTGGGACTGAGGTATATATTTTTTATATTGGTCTCGTATATTATAACTTTTGGAACCAATTAGAAGAATCTGTGTTTTAGAATTATTAAAATTAAGACCAGAACTTTTTTGAAATATATATCCATATTTTTAAATAATTCTTGTAAGGTAGGGTTAGTACCACCAAGAGTGATTAATACATCATCAGCAAACATTTGGATTTTTGATGTTTCATTACAGTTTAACCTATATCCTTGTATATTATTGTTATCCCTTATTAGGTTAGCCCAAGGTTCCATAATTAATGTGAATAAAAGTGGAGACAGAGGGCAACCTTGTCTGGTTCCTTTTACCATGGGTATGTTCTGGGATATACTTGTATCTATTTTTATGTATGCTTGACTTTCATTATATAATTAAGTTATAAGGTTAATAAAGCTATTAGAAAAGTTTAAGTCCTTCAGTAAGATGAAAAGATAATTCCAATTAACTGAGTCAAAGGCACAGTTAATATCTAAACTAACAAGAGTCAAATTATTCTTTAAGGCTTTTACTGACACAATTAAAGTTATTGTTCTTTTGATGTTATCATAAGCAGTTCTATTAATTATAAAACCTGTTTGATTCATATCTACCAGGGATGGTAAAAAAATTTTAAGTCTATCAGCATAAATAGACATGAACATTTTATAGTCTGCATTTAATAACAAAATGGGCCTATATGAAACACATTTTACAGGATCTTTATCAGACTTTAGTATGGGGGGAAATAAATGTGTATGTCCAAGAGGAAGGTATAATATTGTTATTTTCAGCTATATTGAATACTGTATATAGTAGAGTTAATGCTTTAGCAGGCAAAACCTTATAGATTTCAGAAATGATACCAACATTACCATGAGCTTTATTTTGCTTAAGTTTGGTTATTTGATCTTTTACTTCTTTAAAAGATATTTATGTCGTGGTGGTACGGCGGTAGCGTTGTTACCTCACAGCAAGAAGTTCTCCCGTTCGATTCTTGGCTGGGCTTGGGAGTGCCTTCTGTGTGGAGTCTGCATGTCCTCCCCACAGTTGTGTAGCGTTCAAAAGACATGCGTGTGTAAATGGATGTGCCTTCATTGAAGGTTGAGCGTCGAGCTGGCACCTCGGCGTTTTGTAAAAATCTACTGCCAATCAATAGCAGACCGGAGTTCCGCTGTGGCGACCCCTTTCCAGGAAAAGCTGAAAGACAAACAAACTTCTTTAAAAGATATTTGTTTATCTATTAATTTTATTTGTGCTTCAGATAGTCTGTTCATTATATTATTATATATAAAATATTAAATATCTTTTGTACTATTAATGTTATCATTGGGTTGGTTTAATTGAAAAAAATTCTCGAAACTCACTTAATATATTTGGTAAATCAGATACTGTTTTTTTATTTTTTGTTGGAGAATAGATTTCTTTAATATGGTGAAGTTTATGTAATCTTTTTGTTTTGTTAGCTAGTATATTCATGAATCTAGGATTTATAGAAAAAGTTATGTTTATATTTTTCAAGATTTATCATAACTTTATGGTTTACAATTTCCATGTATTTATTGTTTAAGATATTTATTTCATTCATTCTGTCATTCTTATATGGATTCTTTGAAGCGTCAAGCCTTAAAGTACCTAACTTTGTTTGCATATTGTGAGGTCTTTATCCCATGAAATTCTTTTCTTTTTATACCAATCAATAATTTTGCCATATTGGTAAGCTTTTAGAGCATCCCAAATGTATATTTTTCAAGTTCCCCGTGTACTATTAAATTCAATAAAATTTTGTACTTTTGTAGTGAAGAAATCAATAAAATCTTTGAGTTTAATTATATAGGCTGGTATCCTTTTAATTTGAACATTAAATGTGGAGTTTAGTATAAAATCAAATGTTATGGAATTATTGTCCGAAAGGAGACAATAAATCACTTTTGAGTTTGATAAGAAATCAGTTAAGTTATTGGAAATTAATACCCTATCTATTCTTGAATATGAATTATGCCTATGTGAGTAGAATGTATAGAACAGTGACTTAGGGTCAGAAAAGTTATTAATATATTTCATCATGTATGAGTCTAAGAATTAATTCAATAATTTAGCTATAGTTGGATTTTTCCTTTTACCACTGGTAGTAGAGTATTTTATGTCAGAAATGCAGTTAAAATCCCCAGCAAGACTAATACTACTCTTACAAAACTGAACTATATATTCTATATGTTATTTCACTGTTGTAGGTCCAATGCCAGGAATCCAATACATATTTATTAATGTCAGCATTTTCTTATTAAATTCTATAATAACTGAAGATAACATCCCCTTGTTATCTTTGTAGGTGTCAATTATTTTAGGCATAGGTAATGTACTTTTCCATAGTATGGCCATCTCCCTTTTTTGTGTATGTTCTGAGCTAATCAAAAGTTTGTAAGATTTTGATTCCAATTTTGTGACATCTTCAGTTAGTAAATGAGTTTCTTGGAGAAATATTAACTAAGTATTATGCAATTTAAGATATTTGTTCAAAGATCTTCTCTTATTAGGATTATTTAATCCATTGATATTTAATGATATACACTTTAATGATGCCATGAAATGTTAATGTTCTAAATATCTGTTGTTGAATAATACTCCTTTTTTCCCATTTTTTTATAAGTGAATAGAAATTGACTATTAGGAATACAATTATAATTTACACATAAAACACAAAACACATTTATCCAATGAAATGTGATTACATCAGATTCAATTTTGTAAGATTTGGTGAACACCATAATAACTATTAACAGAAACTTATAACATTCATTAATAATGTAGACTCTTTCAAAAAAAAAAAAAAAAACTGGAGTTAAAAACTCTTAATTTGAGTGATATCTGTCACCCAAATTGACCATCAGGCTAGCAACAACATTCATCTCTTCCCTGTCTAAATATATATGTTGTTGCATAATTTCACAAACATTCATTAGAATTGTATGTACCAGTTCAAGAAACAAATTAAAGTAAATCAGATGTAACTGTTTAATTTTAACTTTCATCATATGAATTCAACATATCATAAATATCAGACATGTATTATATAATAATTTAAAAGTCATAACTAATTTATATGTAATGGACTGTTATAATAATCAATAGGTAGACTAATCCCCTGACTCTTTATGTATTGTGCCAATATCTAACAACACTATTTATCCATCTCCATGTATCTTTAAGACCTTTAGCAATCTGAAAAAACTTTCAGATTTGTCAGAATATATCAAAATACTAGTGTATATGGTGAACATCTGCATCTGAGATTATATTTTAGTCTTCTGTTAAGTACAAACTTGCAGTTTTAAAAGTACTGTATTTATTTTTTTCTGTTACCTAATTGTGTGTTTCACTGAATAGTGTGTGCTGTGTGTCTCTCTACTATAAGAGGGGGTGGTGGTCTTCTCACTTCTTTGCTATCTGATATTTAACTGTTAGCCTAGAGGGTTTCCTCTGTACTTTAACTGCTAGCCACAAAGTTTGAGAATTCATTTTATGCTCAACTTCTGAGAGACTTGGTTGGCTACAATCACCTGCATTAGAAGCTGAAGTTAAGTGCAGAATTGCAGTACAGTATTTTAGTATTCTATTAAGTACAAACTTGTAATTTTAAAAGTACTGTATTTCATTTTTTCTGTTACCTAATTGTATGTTTCACTGACTAACGTGTGTTGTGTGTCTCTCTGCAGTTAGTTCCCCACCCACCCTCCCTGTTCTTGTCTTGGTGTTAGTGTTGGTGGCTCTGGAATTGCCCACCCCTCCTGTAAATCTGTATTTGAACACTCCTGTGAATTGCACTTTATTCATCTGCTTTTACTGTATTTGTGTTTCCTCCTACTTTATTTTGCTTTTGCCTCTTCTTAAAAGTACTCAGTTTTATTTATTCTTCTGCATTTATAACTGCTTGGTAGTAGCCTGATTAAATTATAACTGTTATGCTGAGTCTTTTGGTTTAAGCACTTGGGCTTCATACCGGTAGTTTTACATTAAGAAGGTTTGTGGTCTGCACTGTTGTGGCAGGACAGGTAGCTTACATCCTTATAAGCTGGGAATTGCTGATTGAAGGCTCAGTGTCAGCTATTCTAAAAGTGTATTAGCTCTGGTTTAAGTACTTGGGCTTCAGGCCAGTTATTCTACATTAAGAAGGTTTGTGGTCTGCACTCTTGTGGGAGGAGAGGCTGGACTCTGCCCTTCCTAGCTGGGAATTTCTGGTAACAGGCTTATTGTGCCTGCTTATTTGAACTGTTTCTTTCTGAAACTGGTGTGCCTCGTTGCTGTAGCATAGACCAGATTCAGGCCTGCTGAATCTAGCTTTACTTGTATAACTTGAGCACTGATCCAGGCCATCTTTTTTGGAGAAGGTTTCCCTGCACCCTAGTGGCAGGAGTGTGCAGTTAGAACTTGTCTGATTGAAGACTTCTAGAACAGGGCTCAGTTCTGAGCCTTTTTCTGGTTAATTGGGTAACTTGTTTAAATCAGTTTGTTTGTTTTCTATTGTTTTATATATATAAACATTGCACTTTATTCATCTGATTTCACTGTATTTGTGTTTCTTCCTACTTTATTACTAGGGGCATTGACTACAACTCTGGTCTGAGATATATAACAATAAGTATCCTTTTCTGTGCATTTAAAGTGTTTTTTGATTGTATCTGCTTTATTTTCAGAAAACAAACAAAAATATATATATACTTGTTTCCCACCTTTCTAAGATAGTATAGTCCAGTTTTCAGGTTAGTGCTGAATTCAGGGCTGTGTTACAAATCTCTGTGTTTGCCCATACCTTACTTGGCTAGAAGGAAGTTTCTCTGTTCACCTGTGAGAGAGGGGAGCTCCCTGGAGGAGTGGTTTCAGCACAGATATTAGTAGTTTATTGGCCATTTTGGGCTAATTTCTATCTCTTTCATTTCCCTGCTATAAAAAATGCATTTGCCCGGTTTTGCACACCGGACAGCGCTGGTTAGCTAGGGTATAACTATTCCTGGCTCCACAAAGTCTCTTCTTCAATCCCTTAGAACTAGACAAACTTTAAATTTAAGCACTCAAGCTATTCATTTTTCAGCCGGGCACTTGCTCAAAACTCATAGAAAGCACTTATAAACCCTAGCACTAGACCCCCTATACTGTACAGAAGGACAAGGCTCTCTATTCGACCTTACTAGCCATTCAGTAAAACAGTTCACTGTACCTATCCAGGCATGTTCAAAAGGCAGTTTCAGGTGTACTCTCCCATCCAACTGGTGAATCTGGGTATTTTGAGGCAATGTTACAATTGCCTCATGTACACAGGCAACCCTCTCCTCCTACCACCAAACACTAATACATGTGAGAGATGCAATTATACAGCCAAACTGGAGGCTAAACTCTCTCTCTCTCTCAACCCAAGACTGGATCAGACAGTCAAGTGGAGAAGGGAAATACTTGCATCACACCATCAGTCTCACATAGACCCATTAAACCAGCACCAGCAAAAAACACACATAAATATACAAAAACATACCCGGAGGCTCTAAATAAAAACCTGCAAAAGCAACAGAGACATCCAAAGCAGACATCCAAGCAACCTCCACCTCCCAACACAAACCATGAAACACATGCTTCACAAAACCAGTGTGACACACAATCACAGCCCTTAAGGGAAAATAACATACCCAACATACTAGTACTAGGTGACTCTATAGTCAAGGCACACTGACATTCCACTCACTAGGCTGAATAAGGAGAAGGTTACTGTTAGCTGCCTGTCGGGTGCCAGGATCTGCCACATAACACAACCACTCAGATCGCTCCAGAACAAGTACAAATATGACTCTGTTATTGTCCATATTGGTATGAATGACCTGAGCCGTAACTCCCTGGACTACATGAAAAGAGACATGGAAGAACTCTCTGATCACATATCCCAGGCCGGTATGACCCTGACCCTGAGTACCATAATGCCCTCATCAAGAATGATACCACAGTATAAAGAACAAATTATCAATTTCAACAATTGGCTAAGTTTCTGGTGTCATTCAAAGGGGATCCAGTGTCTGTCCACCTGTGATGACATGCTCGACAAGCCACACCGCTTCGCTAGAGACAGCTTGCACCTGTCACCCTTAGGCTTTTGAATAATGGCCAAAACTCTTGCTACCCCCATAGTGCCTTTTTTAGGCAAGGTTCAAAAGACAACACCACCATAAATAGCACAAGTAACAAAAAACTGAGGGTAATGCTACTCAATGCCAGAAGTCTAAACCACAAAATGCACGCACTCGAGGCACTCCTCAGTATGGAGAAAATTGATATATGTGCAGTAATAGAAACCTGGTTTAAGGCTCCAGACAGCACCCCAGCACTACCAGGCTGCAACTCATACCATACATTTTGGCTACAGAACCTGGACCAAAATACAAAAGGTGGGGGTGTATCCATATTCATCAAGGATACCCACACCTCCAGGTTAGTGGCACAGCACGATGCATCAGAGATCATCCACATGCAACTAACAACAGGTAAAACTGCAATTCAGATTGTAGCTTGCTACAGATCACCCACCATGTCCCAGGACCCCCATTCCGTGTTTCTGGAAACACTGGGAAACATAAAGGTCCTACCAAACACCCTAATATTTGGTAATTTCATTACCCAAACATTAACTGAGAGAACTACTCAAGTACTAACTCCCTTGCCCACCCAACATTTCGTAGAATTTATAAACTTAAATGCCCTGGATCAACTGGTCAACACTCCCACCAGAGGTAACAATATATTGGACATGGCCATCACCAACATGGGCGACCGGTGTTTCACACCAGAAGTCAACCCCTTGCTGGTTAGATTTGACCATAAACAAATCACTTTGGATATCCACATTCCACTCCCACCCCTGGACAAGGAAACCACTGTGAAAAACTAAGCAAGCTTCATGTTACTTAAAACCGAGGTGGAAAGTTTCAAAGCACCCATGCTAAAGGATAATGCTGTCCAAGCTGTAAAATCCTTTACTAATGCATTCTAGAGGCACCTACAAGAATGCATGGATTGTGCTATCCCAAGCAAAACCAAGACTGACTCCTCCAAGAAAAAGAAACCAGTCTGCTGGACCCCTGCCATAAGCAAGCTATACAATTGAAGGAGGAAACTAGTACAGAAAAGAGTAAAATCCCAAGAAGGGAAGACATCTCTGATCAGTATCAGCAAGAAGCTACGATCCCTCATAAAATCATCCAAGGCGAGCTTCGAAAGAAATTTTGCCAAGGACTCCAAAGATAACCACAAGGCATTCTTTAGCTATGTCAAGAATCTAAGTGGCAATGCTCAGATCTGCTCGGAGTTAGTGCAGCATGGCACAAAATACACTGAACCGACCGATATCGCCAACATCCTGGCAGACAGGTTCAGTGCAAACTTCACCCCACTCTCACCCCCAAAAGGGCCCATAAGCATACCAGAAGAATGTAGAGCCCCTGAAATCACAGACATTCAGGTTAAAGCAGCTCTCTCCAAAGCCAAAAACACAGCATCAATGGGATTGGATGGTGTCCCAGGCTGCGTCCTACACAAGCTCAAAGATGAACTAACCCCTCACCTAAACACACTGTTTAAACTCAGCCTCTCCACAGTCTATGTACCCATAGAGTGGCGAACAGCAATGGTTATTCTGCTCCACAAAGGTGGAGCAACACCAGACCCCCGGCAACTATCGCCCTATAAGCCTGACTAGCTTGGTCTGCAAGGCTATGAAGTGCATCAACATGGAACTCATTAACAGAGACACTGGGAGCCTCCAAACACTGGACCCTACCCAGATCAGCTTTGTTAAGGGCAGATCATGCCTTCTAAACCTGGTGGACTTCTTTGAGACAGTTACCAAGGCTATAGACAAGGGAAAGGTGCTACACACAGCCTATCTAGACATCGCAAAGGCATTTGGCACCATTACCCATTCTGGTATTATAGACAAGCTCACCAGCCTAAACATAAACCCCTACATCACAAGATGAGTTACTAAATGGCTCATGGACAGAACCCACATGGTGAGAGTTGTGGGAGCTAGGTCTGACTCTAAACCGGTTACAAGTGGCGTTCCCCAGGGCTCAGTCCTAGGACCTCTCCTGTTTGCCATATACTTCTTAGAGGTACAGGCAAGCACAGGAGGACTATGGCTGACCAAGTTCGCAGATGACTGCAAACTAGGGGCTATAATTGACTCTCCGGCTGACACAGACATCCTCCAAAAGGATCTCACTGAGACAGATACCTGGTGTCAAAATCATAGCCTCAAGCTAAATGCCAAAAAGTGCGTAGTCATCCCCTTTGGAAAAAACAAAGTACCCCCAAGCTACCACATAGGTGGTAGTCCCCTAAATACGGAAGACATAATAAGGGCTCTGGGGACCCAAGTAGATAATAATCTCTCCTTTGATAATCACATTGCCAAAGTGGTTAGAAAATCCTTCTATGTGGCCCACCTAATCACAAAAGGGTTCGCATCCAGATCAAAAGAGGTCATTGTGCCCCTCTACTCATCACTCATCAGACCCATCATAGAGTAGAATGCCCCATTTGGGATGTACCTTACCAGACACCTGCAACAGCTGGAAAGAGGACAGAAGTACCTAACCAAGAAGATCACTAGCTTCAAACAGATGTCCTATGCAGCTTGACAGAAAAAACTCTAACTGTACTCAGTTGCATACTGCCTACTCAGAGGTGATCTCTGCCTGACATACAAGGCCATGTCCAAGCCAGAATTGATGGACATCCTCCACCTAAAGAAAACCTTATCCCCTCGAGCCACATGCTGTAGGGATCTAAACCTCACCACAACAATAAATAGAACATGCTGGAGGGATAGATTCCTGTCCCAGAGACTTCCATTGCTTTGGAATAAGATTCCAATCTACATTAGGCAGAGCTCCTCACTAACACTCTTCAAGAGAAACCTTGATGAGTGGATGGGAAAGAGAAAGTTTACCCCGGGGATCACTTCAGTGGCTCTGCTGGACAGAAGCAAAGGGAACTAATCTAAGGGGCGGCGAAAGCCAACACATTCTGGCTAGGATTATAAATGCCTTCGGGCAGATAGCCTAGTACCTACCTATGAACCTATGAACCTACTGTGTGTAGCAAACTAAAGACATATTATTACATATATATACATATATATTATGTTTCAGTCATTATTTATTTATTTTCTACCTGTAATAGAATTATTTTTATTTCTGATTTTTGTGTCTTGTAAAATAATATTAACTTCTGCTTAGGTGTCTTAAAAAGCTTTGTATATATTAATTTCCTTTCTTTTTCCTTTCTTCTTTCATAAATACTTTAATAGTGTTACTATATATGTCTTATGCTTGTTGTACTAATCAAAAGAGGCTTAAATTACATAAAGTAGAATTATAAATAAAAGTGTTGAAACATAGGGGTATAAATGTATCACAAATGCTCTGCTTATACACTCTCACACGCTTTTAACAACAGATGTTCTTCGTCTCCCATTGCTGCAGTCCTTACATATGGGTACTCCGCTGTCCACAATCGGCCCGAATACCAAAGGGCTAGAACCGGCGTCGGTCATCGGCGCCCGATACTGACGTCAGTACGTGCCAGTACAAATGCGCATGACCGACGCCATAACCTCAGTCTTTCTTGCCGCATGGTCCTAAGCAGAAGCAGCATTTGCAAGTGCCGTTCGGCGTTCTGGAATTGTCGGTTTTCGAGTTTCAGACCGGAGACCAAGTTGGGCTAAGTACTGCTAGACACTTTTGTCTTTTCTTGCCTCAGTATTGCCGGATGTCAGAAAAAGTTAATAACTGTATTTCTTGTGGGAAACAGATTCCTCATAGGGATTACCATTCACTCTGCATTCCTTGTTTAGGGCCTGAGCACGACGTTGTTGGGTGTCGCTTTTGTGCTACTTTTAACAAGCGTACTATTAAACGTCGGTTGGACTGTGCTAGGCTGGTGTTTGGTAAACGTTGTAATTACAACATGCCGTCGGATTCTCCGACGACTGGTTCTTCTAAGAAACGCAAAGAAAAGTCTTTGCGGTCCAAACTGGATGAGTCGTCCACTCCGGACGCCGGTTCTATAGTACCACTGGCTACTTCAGCGGCTCCTTCTGAAAGTTTACCTGAGTCTCAAGGGAGCCTTTGTTACTGCAGGAAGTGGCTTCTCCTGTGTTAGGCCAGGCTGAGGGTGCTTCTCTGATGTCAGTGGTTCCCTCCTCTCATAGGGTAGTTAGGCCTCCTCCTTCTCAAAGCAAAGCCCATTCTAAGTCTAAGTCTGCCCCTGCTGGTGCTAGTCCCCAGGGTCCAGCTCCTAGGAAGCACATGTTAAAGATGGCTGAAGATTTGATTACTTTAATTAGGGGTTCTATGCCCCCCCCCCTGTGAAGAGGCCCAGGGTAGAGACAGAGTTGGAGGGTTTGGTTCAGTCTTCCAATGAGTCAGATTCCTCTGTAGAAGAACTTCAGGATTTCCCTCCCTATTCTGATTCGGAGGCTGAGGACACTACTCCCTCTGCGTCCCCTCCAGAAGATTTTTCTTTCTCTGAGACTTTGCATTCCATGAGGGAACATTTCAAATGGGAGGGCCAGGATTATTCTGATTCTCGTAAAAGACTAAGAGAATTCTTGTTTGCCTCAGCATAGGCCCTTGGCTATTCCCGCTGTACTGGATGTTGTTCAGGATGTATTTTCTGAGGCTGCCCTTAACCCAGATTCTCTGCCTCCTGCCCCTGTTAAACCAGATAGATACTACAGGGTTCCGGAAGCTCACAAGTACTTATATAAGAGTCCTAGGGCTGATCCAGAAACTATTACTCAAGGCCCCAAAGGTGTTAGGGCTTCTGTGGTTAAGAATCCAGTTCCTCTGGACAAGGATGCTAGGGCCCTGGATAGGTGGGGTAAAAAACTGTATACCTCTTCTACTTTGGCTATGAGAGCTTTAAATTGTCAGTTTCATATGTTCCGGTATCAAAATTATTTGCTGGGCCAATTGAAATGTAAAGTTGATGCTTTAGCTGAGGGTATTGAATGTAAGGAGCTTCAGGATTTAGTGCATGCTTCAGACCAAGTTGGTAAGCATTCTTTGCAGTGTGGTTTTGATGCTTTACAGGCTTCTTCCAGGGTGGCTGCTACTAGTTCAGTTGTTCGTAGGCATGCTTGGCTTAAAGATCAGACCTTGTCGGAGCATGTTAAGGCTCGAATTATGGATGCTCCTCTACAATCTGATGTTCTTTTGGTCCTCCAGTAGAATCAGTTTTGAAAAAATGGAGGAAAAAGCTAAGTCTATGCAGACAGTTAAGGACTTTTTACAAGTTCAGCCCCCTAAGTTCAGTAGGAATTGGCCTGCTAAGGGATGGTCTTTCCCCTCTTCAGATTATCAATCTAGGGGCAGGTCGAGGCGAGGTAGAGGTAGGGCTTCCTCTCAGGGCCCTGTTACTTCTAGGTCTTTGAGTTCTTCTACCCCTTCTGCCGGGGAGGGCAGGGGTCAGTCCTTTCGGAAACAGACCCAATGACCCATGTCTTCAGCTGCCGGACTCTGCCTTGCTGGCAGCCCCTCTAGGAGGAAAGCTGAGACTTTTCAAAAGGAATTGGCATTTGGTTACCCAAGACAAATGGGTATTGGACATAATAAATCGAGGCTACAAATTTTATTTTCACACATTCCCTCCTTTCAGAGGTATGCCGGATGTGCCTCATCAGCAAAGACTGGAAGCACAGACGCAAATTTCTTCTCTGCTTCAGTTGGGAGCAATACAGGAAGTACCTTCTGCAGAAAGAGGCACAGGGTTTTATTCCCGTCTTTTCTTAGTGCCAAAGAAAGGAAATACTTGGAGGCCAATTCTGGACTTGTCCATTCTAAATACCTTTCTGGAAATTCCAAAATTCAAGATGTTAACACTACAACAGCTGTTACCTATGCTGGGCAAAGATCACTGGATGGTGACTCTGGATCTCAAAGAGGCCTATCTTCACATTCCTATCAGGCCCAGTTGCAGGAAATTCCTGAGATTTCGGAATGGGAATTTGCATTATCAGTTCTCTGCATTGCCCTTTGGCTTGTCTACTGCGCCCAGGGTATTCACAAAAGTCCTGGCTCCAGTAATAGCTTTTCTCAGACTAACAGGGATTCAAATTTATCCTTATCTGGTTTGATTCTGGCTCAAGGCAAGCACGAACTTCTTCAACATCTGCAGTATGTAATGACAGTTTTGAGATGCCTAGGGTATTCTGTGAACGAAATAAAGTCCAGTCTAGTACCCTCACAAGAGATGTGTTTTCTGGGTGTGAAACTGAATACAGCTACTCAGATGGCATTTCTTACCCCGGACAAACAAAGGAATCTTCACCTATACTTCCAACAGCTATCAGTAATGTCCAGGCTGACTGCAAGGACAGTCCTTCAAGCCTTGGGGTTCATGGCATCTTGCATTCTAGTACTTCCCAATGCCAAACTGCATATGAGGAAGCTACAATGGTATCTCAAAAGCGTTTTGACTCAACACTGCCACGATTTGGACACTGTCATTCGGATTCTACCTTGCATTCAGAAAGAATTTCTGTGGTGGGCTCAGGAATGTCACCTAAACAAGGGGCTCTCTGTGACCCAACCAGAGGCAAGTCAGATATTAACGACAGATGCCTCGGAGTCAGCCTGGGGAGCTCATTTCAGAGGAAAATGGATTCAAGACCTTTGGCCCCCAGAGCTACTTCACTTGCATATCAACATGAAAGAGATGCTGGCAGTTCAATTTGCTTTGGAAGGATTCAAGAGCCTACTTCAACCAGGACTGGTGTTGATTCGAACAGACATGTGGTACATCAACAAGCAAGGGGGAACTCATTCTTACCCTCTTTGCAGACAAGCAATGCTGTTATGGGAAACTGCTTTGAATCTGCACATCACTCTTCGAGCACAGTTTCTGCCAGGAGCACAAAATTCTTTAGCAGATGTTCTGAGCAGACAGATTGTGGATCCTCACGAATGGAAATTGGACCCTCAGGTATTTCTTCAGTTGACAATGGCTTGGGGAACTCCGGACATAGATCTGTTCACTTCTCCTCTGAATTTCCAACTGCCACTGTTTTGCACAAGGCTATTTCATCCAAAAGCCTGGAAAATAGATGCACTATCCTTCAGTTGGAGCAACCTTCACGTGTATGCTTTTCCTCCTTTGCCTCTTCTTCCAAAGGTGCTGTTGAAAGTCAGGAGGGACAAACCTTGCATGATCCTTATAGCACCGGATTGGCCTCGTCAGCATTGGTACCCTCTGTTGAGGAGCTTGATTCATGTACCACCTTGGCCATTACCACAGATTCCTCACTTATTGTCTCAGGTAAACAATCATTTTCTCAATGTCAGGGTGCAATCCCTACACCTGACAGCCTGGCGCATTCTGTTTTAGAGAAGGAGGACCTTCGGCTCCCTCAACAAGTTCTGGATGTTATTTTGGAAGCCAGGCATCCTAGTACTCGAAAAGTTTATATTGGTAAATGGAAGAGATTTTTTCTTTGGAGTTCAGCTAAAGGCTTTGATGTCGAATTGCCTAATTTGAGTTGTACATTGCAATATTTGACTGTTTTATTGGACAAGGGTTTGTCCTTCTCTTCTGTAAAAGTGCATGCTGAAGCTATTTCTGCTCACTATGATTGTGACCCTCCTTTATTTTCACATCCATTGGTTAAACAGTTTCTTAGAGGGGCAAAGAATATAAGACCCCCACAGAGGGCTCCTACTCCTACCTGGGATCTTAATTTTGTTTTGGAAAAACTGACTCTGCCTCCTTTTGAACCTGCAGCTACAGCTGAATTGCAGTTGTTGTCTTGGAAGACTGCTTTTTTATTGGCTGTTACTTCTGCTAGAAGGGTATCTGAATTACAGGCCCTCATGGCAGTGGAACCTTTTCTGATTTTTCATGACAGAGTTTCCTTACGTACTAATCCTACTTTTCTGCCTAAAGTGATTTCTAATGTGGCGTTGAACCAATCTATACATTTGCCTACTTTTTATGCTAACCCCCAAAATGACGGGGAAAAAGTTTTGCATTCTTTGGATGTACATAGGCAGTTAAGGTATTATTTGAGCAGAACCAAAGAGTTCAGAAGATCTCAACAATTATTTGTTTCTTTTGCTTTGACTTCACGAGGGAAAGCTGTCTCGAAACAAACTATTTCCAAGTGGATTGGCCATTGTATTGCGTTTTGTTACTCTCATCATGGAAAGGATGTTCCAGTTGGGATCAAGCCTCATTCTACTAGGGCTACGGCCACTTCTACTGCTTTTTTGAGAGGGGTAGCTACTAAAGACATTTTAGAAGCAGCTACTTGGAGTTCTGTACATACCTTTACAAAGCATTATCATTTACCTCTTTATTCTAGGTCTAGGGCTGGGTTTGCCACTGCAATCTTACAGGGCATGTCAGCAGCTCCGGATGCTATTTAGTTGACCAGCCTCCCTTTTTTCCATTGCTCTGAGATTCTACCCATATGCAAGGACTGCAGCAATGGGAGACGAAGAACATAGTACAGTTTTGTACCTACCATAAATGTAGATGTTCGAGGATCTCCATTGCTGCAGTCCAATTTTCCCTCCCTCCTTCCCCCCTTTTCTTTTTAGGTTGGGTTTGGGTGGTGTTTTTTGTATTCTGACATCTGGGGCAAGAAAGACTGAGGTTATGGCGTCGGTCATGCGCATTTGTACTGGCACGTACTGACGTCAGTATCGGGCGCCGATGACCGACGCCGGTTCTAGCCCTTTGGTATTCGGGCCGATTGTGGACAGCGGAGTACCCATATGTAAGGACTGCAGCAATGGAGATCCTCGAACATCTACATTTATGGTAGGTACAAAACTGTACTTTATATTATACTGGTTACTTAGCTGCATTTCATTCATTTGACCTGTAGATGGCATCCGAGACCGTCTAATCAAGTTGTTATCCAGCTCTGCGAGAGTTCTCAGCACAAAGTTCAGACCACAAATAGCTTCATGGAAATGACACTTTCTTGCTTTCTGTTGAGGCAGTCGCAGTACAAACAGGCAGAAGAGTCATTAAGCAGTTCGGATGCATGAGACCAAGGAGGGAAAACTTTTGCAGCTATTTTATTCTTCCTCTTTTTTTTTTTTTTTTTTTTTTTTTTTTTTTATTTTTGTAAGCCACAGACTATCTCACAGCAGGACCAAGAAACACAAAGTAGATAAAACAAAAAGGAAACAGAGGGGAAAAAAGTCAACATGAAACAGTGCAAAACTGAGAAATTCCATCTCTCAAACCCAGCAAACCACTAGACCACCAAGGGCACACTGATCTACTCCAAACCCTTCATTTTAACAACACTGCTATGTATACTATATGCTTGTCATACCAATCAATATAAAACTTACACAACCACAATAGAATTATGAAGACAAGTATACAAAATGTAAGGGTTTAAGTGTGTGAAAAGTGCTTTGATTATGGACATTTATAACTGTTTAAATATAGCAGACATATCAAATATGTTATTTAGATACAGTTTTTCAACCAAGCTGTAAATGGCATTATAAACTGTCTATACTAACCACTATTCAGCTTTTACAAAACTTCTCAGCACAAGGTTCAGACTATAAACGTTTCCATGGAAACAACACTTTTTTCTTGCTCTCCATTGTAGCTGCTGCAATGCGAGGACAAACCAAGGTTGTTTAACAGATGAGATGCACAAGCTTGTGGAGGGAAAACATTTACAGCTTTTTACTGAGAAAATGGTTGATTAGGTCATGGGAAAACTGGGAATCATAAAGTGAACAATAAGAGAGACATAAGGGAGGAAGAAAAGTAATATAAGATGTTAAAGGACCAACAAACTCCATCTCCCAAACCCGGTAAACCGCTACACCACCATGAACATATCATTCTATACAAAATCCTCCATTCCTTCACAATCAACAGCAAAGAGGAAGATAGAAAGAAAAACAAAAGAAATAAATTAAAACCTCTCCATAAATATTTACATTTCTAAAATAAATATCAAATGAATTACTTAAAAGTATATCAGTTCATTGAAAAGGAAAAAAAGATAAGCTTTTCATATGTCTATTACCAGAAATAACACCACATTCCAACAGCAGAACAGGAGATGGGAAACATAATTATTAAAGCAATAATATGGCAACAATATCAGTGAAGAGTCTCTCTTCACAGAGAGGCAGGGAAATAAAACATCAAACAGTTAAAAACAAATGAAAGAGATTCTATTGTAAATTTCTCATCTAAATTTCAGTCCCAAACATAGGGAGCATTTATTATAACAGACAACAATCACTATGTAAAGATAATAAATAAATGAATAAAAAAATAGCTTTTGCTTGTTATAGAAATTGAACCAGAATAAACTAAAGTTAATAATAACAACCTATAAAATACCATTTAAACAACTATGTACCATAAAAAAACTTTTAAACAACAAAGACTCACCTGTTGAACCATTTCCACTTCCCCAACTTCTGGGTTAGTTTTTAAGACTTGAGTAAAAAAAAGCCAGAGTAAAATAGCTTAATAACTCACTTATTTTTTAGCTTCTTTTTATGTTCAGAGGTCTTCCAGGAATTGTTATCAGCATTTCTTTTAAGGCTGGCGTATGCCCACTCCATATCCTTTATTTTATCAAGCAGTTGTCTTGTTTTGACAAAGGTAATGGCAGAGTCTATGTCATCAAATATGTTTGGACCATCTTGAAGAAATATTTTTAATCTGGCAGGAAATAATTGATGTGTCTTTATTTGGGCTTTCTTTAGTTCTTTTAGCATTGCAAAAAAAAAAGCTTTCTTTTGGCAGTTACAGAAGATGAGTAATCATTATCAAAGCATATGACATTTTCTTTATATTTGATAGGAGATTTAGCCTAAGCAGTCTTTAACACTATCTCCTTATCACGAGAAGATAAAAACTTCACTATAACAGATTTAGTAGAATTGGATTTACCTTTTTTTGCAGTAGCCAAGGACCTGTGTGCTCTTTCTATCCCATATGAGAGAGCTTCAGGAAGCTGTAATATATCAGGGAGCCAAGATGTTAAGAATTTTTCCATATTACCTTCTTCAACATTAGCAGGCAAACCAAAAAGTCTGATATTATTTCTTCTTGATCTATTCTCTAGATCATCATTTTTTGTTTGCAAAAGAGTATTTTGTTTTAAAAGAAAGTCTATATTGTGCTCACCTTCCTAAATTCTAGTGTCCATATCATTTAATGAAGTCTCTATACCAGTAATCTGTCTCTTTTTCTGTTTAAGGTCTTCATGTAATATTTCCATTTGCTGGGAACATTTTTCTTTGAAATTATCAAGTTTCACATCAATTCTATCAATCTTTGCTGTCAGTTCTTAAATGTTAGTTAACAGTGACTGAAGTTCTTTCTTAATAGTTGTTTCTTGAAGTGTAGATTTGGAATAGCTCATCCTGCAGTCTGAAGTCCAGATATTTTCTCTAATACTTATTGACAAGAAAAAATAAAAAACAATTGCCAAAATCTTTATATACTATCCTAAAGAATGATTAATAGAATCCAAATATTAAAAAAAACAAAACAAAATTAGGATAGATATACTCAAAAAATCCTGTCATAAATATTCGGTAAGGACAGAGCAGAGAGAAAGTGCTGTTACTCAGTGCTCATCTTGGCCACACCACCAACTTCAGAAGTTCTGATGACTCATCAAAGTTCTTGGAATTAAACATCATCACCTTCTACTTTTCTTTGTCTTCACATTAGTTGACTTCAGTCCTCCTTTTCTTACTTGTATTCACTTGCATTTTACTGTTGCCCTTGCAGTGCTGATTTTTTTCATAGCCATGCTTTCCTTTGTACAGTTTATTGGTCTGAATTTTTCATATCCACTTATAATCTAGTTTTCTGTACTTGTTTCCATTTTGTAAGTATGTTTAGACAGTTCATGGTATACATACCTCTCACAGAATGTCCAGATTGTTGCCTCATGTTTTTGGTCTGTTCCTCATAAAATTTGTGATTTTCTGGCAAATCAATTGGATGATCTGAGGATTGAACTCACTAAATAATAACACACATTTGAGTTTCAGACTTCAAATCCTCCAGACAATGTATGTTAATACAAATCCTTTTACTCTAGAAACTTTCTAAGTTTATAAGAGCAATATTTAAAATCAGTCCCTATTTTCAGGCCTTTGTCCCCCCATTTTATCAGGCTTTGTCAGAGTTCTTGCACTAAGAAGTTGAGAGGCGTGATGGTATACAGTTCAGTAAAATATGAGAACTCTGAAGTAAACAACACTTATCACTAGCTCAAGGTAACCAAGTAAAAGTCCAACATGAGGATAATATATGACTGTATATTTGCAAGAACTAGAGGGCCACCAAGCACAATAATGCTTTTCTGCAACCATAAAACAAAATTTGTGGAGGCTAGGACAGGTGCACACAACATAATTCATCTTTAATCAGTGACCCAGTCATACCTCTCAACCTCTTAGAATAAGAAATTTGAACAAAACCATAAATAATGGGGGAACAAAGGTCCAAAAATAGGAAAAAAAATTAAATATTGCTCTTACAAACTTAGAAAGTAGATAGACTAAAAGGTTTTGCATTAACATGAATTTTCTGAAGGGCATGAAGTCTGAAACTCAAATGTCTATCACTATTTTCTGGCTTATATCTTCAATGATTTGCCAGTGATTTGCTAGAAAACCACTATTTTATAAAAAATGGAGCAAAAATATGAGGCAAAAATCTGGACACTCTGCGAAAATCTGTACAGTTAAGAGGTATACCCAGTACATGTATGATTTAATGCATTATAGCTGAAAGTCAGTCATATTTTCTGAACATTTGTTTTCAAAATAATCTTTACATTCTACCTCAGAAAAGAGAATGAATGAATGCTGGGCAAATAGACAACAGCAACCTAATTATCTTTATACACAATTTATTGCATACACTTCCGTGTCTTTATCAATCACTGCTCACCCAATGACTGGCCTGAGACTGCTTGATTAGTTTCCTTAATATTCTTAAATGCTGTTATTGTATGCAATGCAAGATCACTTTGAAAGCATTAGCAGGTGTTTTGAGGTATTCTGTGGCTGCATTTGATATTAATGCATTTCCTGCCCTTTCTGTGAACTTCTTTGGCTGATTCTGTTGTTAATCTCTACAGACTTTGTCATTTATTTAAGCAAACAAGTACCTCTGATAATCTTTTTTTTCCAAGGTTTGCTATGCCATGGCAAAACATGTAAACATGCCAAGGATACTCTTCCTTTCTACAGTGCATCTCTATTACAATTTGCATTTCTGTTTTTTACTTTCTAACGATAAAGACTATAAAGTCCTACTTTGCATACAGAGTCATATAAGGGATATGCTTCCCCTTCTGTTCTTCTATTAAAATGGCTTGACTTGCCCTATCAGACATTAGCAGTTACACTACCTCCAATGACAGCACAATATTTTACCTTCACAACATGCCTTGTCTAGTAATGAAAATCTGTTCTGTTTTTCTTGTGTTTTTTTTGTCTATATACCCTCTGCATGATAAGTACTTGTTTTTCTTTTCAATATTTTCATTCACAAATAATTATATTGTGGAAAAGTTCTTACAAACTTGATCATTTTCTGCATTCTTTTATCTCATAAAACATCTCACCTCCCAGTTATCTGGTATCTTTTTTCATCTACAGCCTTAGTTTTAGTAGCCTAATTTCCGGTCTTCCTGCTGACACAAACAACATTCTGGAGATTACTTTTTTATATTATACTGTGAATGTTTCATGTATAATCAGTCAAAACATTTTTTTATAAACTGCAAATGCATATGCTTAATTCAAAACTATTTTAAATGTTAAACCTGTTTTTAAATATGAAAGTGAGTCAGAAAGTGATATTTCCCATACAACACTGGTTGCAGTGTACAGATAGCACTGATACCATAGCCGAATACAGTGCTGTAATAAGGTCTTTTCTACTTTATATAGATATATAGCAGGGCTATCGATATATAGTTGATTACACACGGAATAAACTGTCTGTGAATGCAAATCAACTTTAAGATGTTGTGCACCATGTAATTGTTTATCTCTTTATGTAAAAATGTTAATATAATTACAGTATTAGAATTTCTGCTGATGTGGTTAGAGTTTAGACATTTATTAAACTGATGCTACTGTAGTTAGAGCATATAAATACATCTTGCAATGTTAACACAGTGTGTTTGCATATGTGTGTGTGTGTGAGTGAGTGAGTGAGTGAGTGAGTGAGTGAGTGAGTGAGTGAGTGAGTGAGTGAGTGAGTGAGTGAGTGAATAAGTTTCTCTGTCTATCAGGGTACATTTGTGTCTGTCTGTTTGTGTATATACATACACATACTGTACACTGAAAACTTGAGGGCTAATAGTCATGGGAGTAAACACTGTTCAGTGACTGCTGTTTTGTTGAATGAAAGTCAGAGAAATTCCCCCCCCTCAAAAAAAATGTTTTAAGGAAGAGGTTTCCAACTATTACCCTCATAACAAGTGACCTCTGTTTATCACGACTACATCTCATTTATTAAACTTTTTTTTACATACTTCTTTTTATTAAATGTTTTTAATTTATGAAACTTTAGATATGGCAGTATTGTAGAAATGCATGTCAGAGGGTAGCAATGAAGAAAACGTCTCTCAAACAAAAGTCCATCTGTGGAACAAAACATATAAGAATATCCAGATATGAAATTATATAAATGTAAACTTTTATTTTAATCATTCATTTGTTAACTGGGTATGCTAACTAGCTTGTATTTGTCCCTTTTTACCATGGCTCAAGCTACAAAGGTAGAAACAAATGTCTCAACTATGCATATATGTATATATATATATATATATATATATATATATATATATATATATATGTATGTGTGTATAATTTAAGAGTACCAGTTGACAAGCATGTAACGTTGTACTAGAATCCCCCCAACACACAATTGATTAGATAATACAACACATATCAGTGTGTGTGTGTTAGGGCACTTAAATATCTAAAATTTGACTTGATAATGTATGACAATAGTGTCAGGATTCTCTTGTGTATAATTTTCTTAGTCACAAACTGCCCATACACATCAGCATCTCTGACTCCTGGGAAATGCAATAAAATAACTTTTTCCTTTAGATTTCATGATTTCAAATTATGAGACCCAAAGAAAAATAAAATCTAGGGTCTGGTTTGTTGACTGCCTCCTTAGTGCAGCCAAGGAGTGGACTACCACGGCAAACAATTTTGGGGAAAAAAAAACAAGTGTCAAATGGTATTATTAGCACTTAGCACTTCCATCCACATTATCAAAATATTGCTAAATCTAGGTATCGTTCCACATGTTTGGAAATGGTCACAACCTTTCCAATCCCAAAAGTTACTTCTCTCTTGACTCCTGAACACTATAGAACAAATTCTATTCTTTCATGCCTAAGTGACATTTGAATAAAAGTAGCAGCCATACAAAAGTATGAAGATATTGGTACAGATGGCTTCCTGAAAGTTTTCAGTGTCAATTTGAAAGAAAATGATGCTCTGCATGTCATCTGCTGTTACCTTAAAATGCATTCTTAAAAGACATAGATCAGAGACACAAAGGATTTAGTTGTACCATATTGCCTCCAGTTGTGGTCCCAGGCTCCTTTTCTTGCTGGGGTACAATAGGTAGCTGGTGGATCACATAGGACATAATTTGAAAAAAAATGACAAATAAAGTATAGAATACAGAGCATATGTTAATTCACTCATAACCAACAGTCAAACATGAGAAACCATTTCCCTATTTAAAAAAAAAAAAAAAAAAAAACCATAGAATCCCATAATCTTTCCAATACACGCAATGTTCAGAGCGCTAAAAAATTATTAATTTGTCATGCTCAAAGATTATCACTTGACTGACATGATGGTATTCTACAGTGTAATAAGTCAAGGCTGTATCTGCCAGTACAACAGAGCTGGAAAAATGGCATGCACAAAGACAATTGTGCTTCAGTAGAAAGAGAAAAAAAAATCATTACCTAAAATTCAAAAGCAAAAAGTTAGACATTTTCCTCTGCACTGCATTGTAAGGAAACTATTTTAAACAAATACAGCACATTCTGCCAACATTCAAGATAAAACACATATCCTCCCATTGCAGACACTATGAATAGAAAAGTAATTTAAACATCTGTTAATACGTTCTTTGAATTTGAGTCGAGTGGTCAGTTAACAGCTCCTGTATTACAATAAGAGTTTTTACACCTTAGGAAGCATGTAGGTGAGGGTCTGTCAGTACTGGGACTAAAAATTGGAAACCTATATGTAGTTCAGCTAGTTTATGTTGTTGAACATTTGCAAGTACTGTTAAAGAGGTAAGAGATGATCTGAGAACACAAACCAGAAGAATTCAAGCAAAAAATAGAAACAAAAATAAGTTCCAGAAGTTCTGCAAGATGCCTGTGACTCACACTACAGCCATTCTCTTTGCATGCAAGCTAAAAAAAATGTCATTGTGTCTAATAAAACTTACAAAAATGTGGCTTTTAACTGATTCTGAGGGGAAAAAAAACCCTCCAAGACAACTTTACAGCAGCATTGTCCATTGAGATATATATTAAATATAAGCACTTAAAGTTACTGACACATTAAAATAGTCAGAGGACAAAGATAATAACGAATTAAGAAAGATATAGTGGCAATCATATTAAATAAATAAATTATTGAATTCATACATACTTTTTTGACTGGGTTAGTCCCCCCTAGGCTAATTGGGTCTTTACAGGGAAGACATGATGTAGCATCTGTACTGGTTAATGGAAATGCAGTCATGTCACCAAGGAACATCTCTTACTATTTTTGAGAAGTGCCATAAAGTCATTAAAATTCACATAAGCTTCCAGATGGGGCCTTATTTTAATATCTCATATAAAAAACAGCATGCCCAGGATTGTAGCCCCCCCCCCCCACACACACACACGCATATGCTGCACTGCAATTTTGGCATTGCAAAAAACAATTTAAATACCTGGCATGTGAATAGAACTCAAAGCCTTCAGCACCAAAAGATTATGTACTACTGTGACTGCAAATAAGTATCACCATTTTACAGCCCCACCAAGTATATCACCAAAAAACAAACTAAGCAAATGCAACAACATGAACCACTTAATACTATATTTCTGGTTTGCAAAAACACCACCAATAGAAAGAATTTAGATCTGAATGTTTTGGTGTATGACCACACCTTCTCAACTTACATGGTAAAGAATTCTGGACAAAACCAAAAATAAAGGGGGAATGTATGTGGGAACAATTTTAAATATTACTCTAATTCACTTAATAAAGTTAATAGAATAAGTTTTGAATCAATATGTGTTTTTTTAACAAAACGATTTATAAAAATGTAATGACTGACATTACGAACTGACTGTAATAGCAAGTGATTTACCAGAAAATCAAAAAGGTTATGAGGAACAGGACAAATATTTGATGCAAAATCAGACAAATTCTACAAAAATAGAGATAGGTGAGAGGTATGAGAAGCACTCAAAAGGGAAAGTCTGGTCACAAATGTCCATTCAAGGATTTATTTTTTGGGTGTATGAAACTTTAAGAACTTACAGGTTTTAATGGCTATAATAATTTAAATTACACACCATTAAATTATTTAGTGGAGACGTCTTAATTTTAAGACAGTTTAGTATAGTTTGACATTACCATAACATCCATAGCACCAACAAGCAAAATAATTAAAGAAACTGCAGTCACAGTCAATTTTCCATCTTCAAAATGTGGAACACCGTACTACCTTTCATAAGGTGGACCAAATGGGTAAAATATGAAACAGTTGCTAACAGTTAGGGAGGGAGCTCAGAACATGGTTAAAATGTTACATTGCAATTGTTTTTCCACATACCTAGTTCTTTAAACATTAGAGACTCTTGGGGGAACAACTTATGTTGCAAAAGCACAAAGCCAAGGATGGGCAAGCCAAGCAATCCCATTCCTGCTAAAAAAAAAAAATAATAATAATCTATACCATACCCTTCCAGAATACCAATAAACAAAATAATTAAAGAAACTGCATGGTCAACCTTTCATTTACAAAATTTCAAAATATTATATTCTTGCACAATGTGGAGAAGATGGGTACAATGTGGCACATTTTCTAACAACCAGGATGGAAGGTCACACCATAGTTCAATTGTGGATGTCATTCTTAAAAAAAGGTCTCACTTTGCTTGCTTGAAAAGTTACTTGGGTACAATATAAAAATTTATCTTTACACTATTTACAAGGCATAAACTATACATCAGTTGCTATATATTTTTTTATCACACACCCTACTCTTCAAACATTATAGACTTGATGGTAAATAGAAAAAAAAACAGGACACTCCACAACCCCACCCAGTACGTGCACACACACACACACACACACACACACACACACACACACACACACACACACACACACACACACACACACACACACACACACACACACACACACACACACACACACACACACACACACACACACACACACACACAAAAAACAAAATAAGGAACTTATTCTCTTACAAGTCCGTGCCTTCATTAAAGGTTGGATGTCGAGCTGGCATCTCGGCACCATGAAAATCTACTGCCAATCATTAGCGGACCGGAGTTCCACTGAGGTGACCCCTAACTGGGAAAAGCTGAAGGAACAACATTCTCTTACAAGTTCTCAATGGCAAACAGCTTTAACCTTTCTCCCCATCTCAGTTATTACTTCACTTTACCTACTACATTGATAAGATGTTGATCTTTGACCCACACAGAAGAACACACACACACACACACACACACACACACACACACACACACACACACACACACTCACACACACACACACACACACACACACACACACACACACACACACACACACACACACACACACACACACACACGTGCACACGTATCAGTTACAGCCACTTGTATGACTGTAAACCTTGAATATTTGCTTGAAATCGAGTGAATGAATAAAAGTAAAAACAACGACCCATGAAATGTATCTCAGCTCGCTGATGTCAGAACCATGCAGTTCAACACCCCCCTTCCCTCATAGCTTCTTAGAACAGCCATTAAATATTTCTCCTATACATGTAGAAAGTTGATAAAGTATAACAAGTAAAAGGATAATGCCATAAAGGGTCCAATAATGGTAAGTGCAAATTCTAATCAAGTATTGTAGTTCACTGTTTAAAATCCACATTTGCACGGCTTTGCGCGGTTGTGCGCATAACGCAGCGCCAGTTAAACAAGGTTAAACTTCTTCTGGCTCCGCCAGGTCTGCTCTTCAAATTTTCCCTTAAGGAAGCTCTACTCTTAGTATAATCAGACTACTCACTATATTATAAGCCTAGCACTTGTTCTTAATACTTCTCTACTAAGTAAGCACTCTCGTACTAAGTAAAGCACTACATCTAGTTACCACCCCTGTGAATATCCACTTCCCTTAAAGGTACAGAACTCCCTTATACTGTTCTAGCATGTCGAGTGGTAGATTACTGGCATCCTCCCCAGTTCAGCTGGTCAATCTGGGTATCTTGAGACAATGCTACAATTGTCTCATGTACACAGACAACCCTCTCCTCCTCGCAACAAACACAAATACATGTGAGAGATGCAACTATATAGCCAAACTGGAGGCTGAACTCTCTCAACTCAGAGCTGGCATGACCAGACAGGAGGAGATGGTAACCACACACACAACAATCCCAGTCCCATATAGACCTACCACAACTGCAAACCAAACACATAAAAACACAAAGACATACTCGGAGGCTCTAATAAAAAACTTACCAAAACAACAGAGGCTCCCAAAGCAGATATCCAAAAATCCACCACTTCAAAACAAAACACATGCAACACATACTTCAATAAATCAGTGTGTCAACCAATCACAGCCCTTAAGGCCAAACACCTTGCCTGATACACTAGTAATAGGTGACTCTATAGTCAGACACACTGATGTCCCGCTGACCAGGCTGAACAAGGAGAGGGTGACTGTGAGCTGTCTATCGGGAGCTAGGATCCACCACATAACACACGCACTCAAGTCAATCCAAAGCAAGTACAAATATGACTCCGTCATTGTCCATGCTGGTGTGAATGACCTGAGATGTACCTCCCTGGATTATATGAAAAGAGACATAGAGGTGCTCTCTGATTATGTAGCCCAGGCTGGTATGACCCTGACCCTGAGCAGCATCTTGCCCTCACCAAGAATGATACCACAATACAAAGACAAGATGATCAGCTTTAATAATTGGCATAAGTACTGGTGTCATTCTAAGGGGATCCAATGTCTGTCTGCCTGGGATGACATGTTGGACAAGCCACGCTGCTTCGCAAGGGATGGCTTACACCTGTCACCACTGGGCATCCGGATATTGGCTAAGGGTCTTGCCACCCCCATATTGCCTTTTTTAGGCAAGGCTCAAAAGACAAACCCACCTCCTTAGAAAACAAAAATGGAAAAAAACTAAGGGTAATGCTGCTCAACGCCAGAAGTCTAAATCTCAAGATGCAGGCACTTGATGCACTCCTCAGCATGGAGAACATCAACGTCTGTGCAGTAACTGAAACCTGGTTCAAGGCTCCTGAGAGCACCCCAGCGCTACCAGGCTATACCTCGTATCATGCTTTTCGGCCCCAAAACCCGGGACGAACCACAAAGGGAGGGGGAGTGTCCATATTCATCAAGGACACCCACACCTCCAGGTTAGTAGCAACACATGAAGCATCAGAGACCATACAGGTGCAACTAACCATAGGCAAAACTGCTATACAACTGGTAGCATGTTACAGACCAACCTCCCAATCTCAAGAACCCCACTCAGCCTTCCTGAAGACATTGGAGGATATGAATGTATCACAAAATACCATCATACTGGGAGACTTCAACTACCCAAACATAGATTGGGTACATTATTCTAGCCCTAATACCCTAGCCCAAAGGTTCCTGGAATTCATAAATTCAAATGCACTGGAACAACTAGTCACCTCTCCCACTAGGGGAGATAATATACTAGACCTAATCATCACAAACATGGGGACAAAATGCTCCACACCGGAAGTATACCCCTCACTAGTGAGATCTGACCACAAATTAATCACCCTGGATATACATATCCCACCTCCACCCCCAGCACAAATGACCACAGTGAAAAACTTCTCAGAAGCAGACTTCACTCTTCTTAAGACTGAGATGGTATCCTTTAAGCCCACCGTGCCAGTGGATACCACATCCCACAATGCCGAATCCTTCAGAAATGCTTTCTATGGACATCTCCAAGAATGCATGGATCATGCAATCCCAAATAAATCCAAGTCCCTCTCCACCAAAGGTAAGCGTCCTGTCTGGTGGACCTCAGCCATAAACAAATTGTATAACAAAAGAAGGAAGCTACTGCACGTCAGAGCAAAATCCCATGAAGGGAAGACATCTCTGATCAACATTAGCAGAAAACTACGTTCTCTCATAAAAACATCCAAGGCCAACTTTGAGAGAAAAATCGCTAAGGACACTAAAGATAACCACAAAGCCTTCTTCAGCTATGTTAGAAACCTGGGCGGAAACCCTCAGATATGCTCAGAGTTGGTACACAACAACAAAAAATACACTGAACCCACAGATATTGTCAACATTCTGGCTGACAGGTTCAGTGCAAATTTCTCCCCTCCCTCACCCCCAAAAGAAGAAATACTTATCCCAGCTGAATGTGATCTCCCTGTCATCTCAGATGTCCAAGTGAGAACCGCCCTAAACAAAGCAAAAAACACAGCATCGATGGGACCTGATGGTATCCCGGGTTGCGTGTTACGTGAACTCCAAGAGGAGCTAAACCCACACATAAAAATGCTATTTAACCTTAGCCTTACTTCAGGATATGTACCTGAACACTGGCGTACAGCAACAGTGGTCCCACTCCACAAGGGGAGTGCCTCTACAGACCCTGGAAACTACCGCCCCATAAGCTTAACCAGCCTGGTCTGCAAAGCTATGGAAAGAATCATTATGGAACTCATAAACAGAGACATAGGGGACCTACAGACACTTGACCCCACCCAGTTCGGCTTTGTAAAAGGCAGATCCTGCCTTTTAAACCTGGTTGACTTTTTCGAAACAGTCACTAGAGCCATTGATGAGGGCAAAGCAGTTTATACAGCATACCTGGACTTGGCTAAGGCCTTCGACACAATACCCCACTCAGGCATCATAGATAAGCTCAACAGCTTAAAAGTAAACCCTTATGTCACTAGATGGGTTGCAAACTGGCTAAAGGACAGAACCCATAAAGTTAAAATCGCTGGAGCAATGTCAGACTCAAAGCCAGTAACAAGTGGTGTCCCACAGGGATCTGTCCTGGGACCCCTCTTGTTCGGCATTTATTTCTCAGATGTTAAAGAAAACATGGGAGGGCTGTGGCTGACAACATTCGCAGATGACTGCAAACTAGGTGCCATAGTCGATACACTAGCAGACACATACATCCTACAAAAAGGCCTCACAGAAACGGACAACTGGTGCCAGAGTCACGGCCTTAAACTAAATGCCAAAAAATGTATAGTCATCCCCTTTGGGAAAAACAAAGTACCCACAAATTATCACATAGACAGCAACCCACTGAGTATGGAAAAAGTAATCAGAGACCTAGGGACCCAAGTCGACAGCGACCTCTCATTTGACACCCACGTTGCCAAAGTAGTTAGAAAAACATTCTACCTTGCACACCTCATCATGAAGGGATTCACATCCAGATCCAAGGATGTCATTGTACCCCTATAATCCTCCCTCATCAGACCCATGATTGAGTACAATGCCCCATTTGTTATGTACCTCACCCGGCATTTGCAACAGCTGGAAAGACCACAAAAGTACCTCACCAAGAGGATCAAGGGTCTCCAACATATGTCTTATTCTGCCAGACTAAAGAAACTTCAGCTCTATTCAGTAGCATACCGCCTGCTCAGAGGTGATCTCTGTCTGACGTACAAGGCCATGTCCAATCAGGATCTGATGGACATGTTCCACCTCAAAAAATCCAAATCCATCAGGACCACGAGAGCTAAAGACTTAAACCTCGGCACAAGTATGAATAGGACATGCTGGAGGGATAGATTCATAACCTAGAGGCTTCCCATGCTTTGGAACAAGATCCCAGTTCATATTAGGCAGAGCCCCTCACTGACTCTCTTCAAGAGAAATCTTGATGAGTGGATGGGAGATCGTAAGTTTACCCCAGGGGTCACATCTGTGTCACTGCTAGACAGGGGCACAGTAAACTAATTCTATTATATAAGGGGGCCTTCATTGTGTCACTACTAGACAGAGGCACAGTATTCTAAATTTATTCTGTACATTTTTTGTACCATTTCATGGGGTGGCAAAAGCCACATCACTATGGCTAGGCTTACAAATGCCCCAGGGCAGATAGCCTAGTACTATACTATGAAACTATACTACTAAACTATGAGTACTTTCATCTCACTTAAGGAGACTTCATCAGAATAAAATATACTTCTGAAGAACATACTTATATAAGAGTTCTACAATAATTTCATTGGTTGATTAATAAATAAATAAGTAAAAAGGTATCAATGTTCATTTGTTCTTAAGGCTACAGTAATCACTTTCATAAAATTCCATAAACGTACCCTAAATCCTTTTAGCTAAGAAGAATATATCTACTGATCTAAGGTTACTGTAAACTTATCAAATCTCAAACAGAATATTTAAAAACCTTATATAATATACCATGTTTAAAAATAATATTTAATGTATTAGCCTTTGTGTACAAAACAGGTGCAATAGAAACATATTCATTCAACCCTGGTGGAAAGGCAACTCCCAATCTGAGCTGACAAATCAATTCATGAGTACTTAAACACCCTTTCCAATCTTCCTATTGGGTCTTGACTAATATGTTCTAGAATTCCAAAAGTAAATTTCTTAAAGCCATTGCAAGCTGTTATGGTACTGCATCATTTTCCACAGTTTAAAGTTGATAAAATAAAAAGATTTGCATTGTAAAACATTTTCTGAAGGATTCATAATTCCTATGACTGTCATTATTTAGTGACCACAATCTGTAACAATCTGCCAGAAAGCAACACATTTTACATGTAGTAGTAGAAAATAATTCCTGATTTCTTTGCTTAGAAATTCTGGACAAATATAAATATACTGGGGGGGGGGGGTCCCAAGGGGACAGATTTTAAATACTACTTTTTATCTATTTGTTAGCCAGGTAAACCCACTAGAGAAAGTGTCTCTTTTCAGGGGTAAACTGGGAATTATATATAAGGCAAATGGGAGTTAACTATCTAAGTGACAGATAATTCACTTGAAAGGTTAACAGAAAAGCAACAGCAGGTATCGCATGGATATGCATTTTCTGAACAATGAAATTCCCAGAATGATCCACCCCCCCCCCAAAAAAAAGTAATACTAGTTAAAGGATGTCTAGCAGTTGGTGTGGATTATTAAGGCTCCAAGCTCTTAACGAGCAGGGTACAAAGTCGTTTTACCTCTACATTTACCACTGGTTGCCACAATCAGCTGCAGGCAATGGTCAGGAAAGGCTCTAAGTTCAACAGAGACCAGGCTGAAGACCTGGAAGCTGACTGGAGAGAAAGTACAACAGTTCAATTAATTACTCAGGTGTCTAGCACCCCAAGAAGAGGAGAAAATAGATGGAGTTGAAAAAGAATGACAGACCCTCAAAAAAGCATTCTGAGGACTACAGAACAGATATGTAGCCAAACCAGGTATGGAAATAAGGTACATAAGGAAAGTTGGTGATGGAATGCAGTAGCCCATGAAATCAACAGAAGAAAGAAGGAGTGCAGGAAAAAAGTGGGAAATAAAAAAAGACAGACCAGGCTATGAAGGGATAGTGGTTGGATAACAAAGAAGCTAAGATAGGAGTTGCAATAGCAAAGAGCAGGGCATCCGAGGCACTCCAGCTTCTGGAAAGTGACTCAGTAATTAGCACAAAAAGTATATCAGGTTGCAAGAGAAATATAGAAAGATAAAGAACATAGTCAGACATCCTTCATAAGAGATGCCAGCAACAACCTGCTCACCAGTCCACAGGACATCAAAGGCAGATGAAAGGAGTACTTCCAACAGCTTCTGAATAAAGAAAACCCCACTAAAGCTGGACTACCCAAGACACAGCCTACAATGACAAAAGAAGAGTACCCCACCCTGGAAGAAGTAAGACAGCACTAAGGAAAATTAAGTCAGGGAAAGCAGCAGGCTCAGATGTTGTCACAGCAGATATGATAAATATACTTAGTGAGACAGGGGGAGAAATGGCTCCTGAGGGTACTCATAGCAGTCTAGAGAGAAAGGCATATCCCACATGACTGGAGAATAAGCTTATCATGCCAATGTACAAGAACAAAGGAGACATCCACAACTGTGGACAGTGCAGAAGTATCAAACTCCTGTCACATTGCATGAAAGTTCTGGAAGGGGGTGACTGATAAATGGATAAGCAGAGTTGTAGAATGTAAGATGGGAGATGAGCAGTTCAGATTCAGATCAGGATGCAGTACAACTGACCCAATGTTTATAGTGAGACAGATAGTTGATAAGAAGCTAGAGATGACATAAGAGTCCAACTGGGCATTCTTAGACTTGGAGAAGGCATATGACAATGTCTGAAGAATGCCAATGTTGGCAGTACTGTAGTGGTTAAACCTCGCAGAAACATTGGTAGAATTAGTGCAGGCTATGTACAAGGACTCAATAACTCAAGTACGAACACTGTTTGGTCTGACACAGAGGTATCCAGTGGGAGAGAGTGTGCACCAGGATTCAGCACCGAGTCCTCTGCTGTTCATACTGGTGATGGACTACATTAACAAAGAGGTTGAAGGGGACAGATCAACAAAGTTGCTGTATACAGACAATTTGGCATTACAGGTAGACTCTTAGCAAGAAATTCAGTAAAGGATAGGGAAATGGAATGCAAAACTGAAGACACACTGGGGAAATTAGAAGAAGCTGAGAATTGAGACACCACTGATTGCCCCACTCGGTTTTAGTACTCAGCTTCCCAGAGGCAGATGGTGGATTCAAGTGTAAGTTATGAATCATCTGCATCTCATTCTGTATTTTTTAGGCTCCTAACCTGTGGAGATTACTATTCTTCAGGTTTGTGTCTGTTCTTCCTTGGCTGGTTGCCATAAGTAAATCAAAAAATACGTTAATGTTATTGAAGTTGAAGGTATTACTAAATGGAGGTGTCTTTGAGGACATACCAAAGGTGTTTGATGTAATAAGTTGCACTCTTATTACAAAGGTCACCACCATCAGTCGATTCTCTGAGAAACCTCATTTCTGGTTTGTGGACTACTTCAGAAAAAGCCTCAGTTAATGTACAGAAAGGATCATTCTTACCAAAATGTATTTAATCTAGTGATTCACAACATTTATTCCCTGATTACTGCTGGCTCCATGGTACAAATGGATAAAGCTCTGACTGCATTCCAAACAACCCAGGATTGAGTAAAGTTGCTAGAGAAGCTGGTCAGGGGGAGTTAGGAGGGAGTGGTTGACATTAACATGCTTGTGCTATTGGAGGAGACCCAGTGAGTAAAATGCTGACTTCTTCTCATTGGGAGGTATATGACATTCATCACATGAACTGTGGACATTGACTTGGCACCGCTATACTGCATAAAACAAGCCAAAAACTTTTTTTTTCTTATAGGTACTGCTATACTGCATCTCTATGGCAGCTTTCACTGTGAACGTGGAGGAGTACATTGCATGTAAGGGAACCATAGCCGACCCTCAATTCAGCAGTAATGTACATTAGCTGAGGGTAGGGTTATGGCCAGTAAGGCAGAAATACCTATGGTTGTATAATTGATGGTTGATTTCTACATTTATTTATTTATTTATGTATTTATTGATTCATTTATTTATTCATTCATTCATAAATTCATTCATTCATTTATTTTATCTAGCCAGTAAGGGAAGCAAATGTTACAATCAATGTTGGATGGACAGTTGGTTAGCAGGCACAGTGAAAAATGAAATATTTATTACTTAGACAACTGGGATCAACAATACACTTGACAAGGCATATTCTGCTATTGCTTGAAAATGAGTGCTTTGATAGGTATCAACATTTGAATGATTACTTAAAAATTGGGTTTAGTCCTGCAGTAGTGGTGCTGCGTTAGCGTTGTCGCCTCACAGCAAGACGTTGTCCCGTTCGATTCTCAGCTAGAGCGTCTTCTGTGTGGAGGCATGCGTGAATGAGCGTGCCTTCGTTGAAGGTTGTGCGTCAGGGCTGGTAACTCGGCACGTAAAAATCCACTACCAAACATTAGCGGACCAGAGTTCCGCTGTGGTGACCCCTAACCTGGATAAGCCGAAAGACACAACAACATAAAAATTGGGTTTATATTAGATAATCGAACTTTTGAAAATTTGACTGTCATATGGTTGACAAAATATGATCAAACTTTCAAAAGTTCGAATATCTAATAAAAAAAAAAAATGAAACTACACAAAACACCTACCTCAACAATTTAAGCAGTGGGGCAAGCACCCCTGCACCCCCCCCACATGGGGGGGCCTGTGCCCCCCACACCACCCACTCTTTAAATATATCAACTCCAAGAATCGCACTACAGTGCAGAAAAGGGAAATCTTCCCATTCCCCGCTGTACAGAGATATCTGTTACAATGTTCAAACATTCAAAAATTCGATCATATGGTGTCGACCATATGACACTCGAAATTTTGAAAGTTCAAACATTCAATATAGACCCATAAAAATCAACAAGCAACTAGATTTCTCTAAAATCTTGTCTTGGTTTGAGGCTATATGCCTGAAAGACAAAGCAGTCAAAACAGACAGCATGCCCCCTGGAAAACATAAACACATTGTCTATGATATCTGGTACATTATGCCCAGATAGCACACCCAGAGAGCAATTCAGCTTCTTAAAATACCCAGACATTTTACAGGATCCCTTTCTTCTTTGTAAGCTTAACTTGAATGCATTCAGAGATAAAATAACTAACCTTTTGTGAGCATAATAGAATATACCCAGTGCATGTGCACAAAGGTGCTTCCTGTACATGGAAATAGAAAATGTATCCTTATATTGTGTATGGGTTTCTAATGACGTCCTTTGTCTCTAGTAGTAGCCTTGACTTCAAGTGGTTATTGATAACACTTGACATTGTTAAACTTCTTCACTGAAAAAGACAGCCTCACTGTCATACCATGTAAAGAACAATTTGACTGTCAGTAAAGGAAATTCTTGCTTCCTTATACACCACATGCTATTTAAATTGCATCACCATTGCTGTCTGATAGAAATAATAACTCCTTAAGAAAGTTCCTTATGACCTAAGATTCATTTAGACAACTATGACCAATATAGAAAGGCACATGGGTAACCTTAAAAGTGATGGCACATATTTTGGTGCCATTGCTCCATATCATTGTGATTCTATTCCAGTTATTATGTGATAGGCAGACAAACTTTTCACTCTAGAAATGCACTATTTCAACATCAAAAATGTGAATGCAGCAACTACCATGGATAACTTAACTGATCATATTTCACATCTGTACATTTTATTCCACTTATACTATCTTGAGCACAAACCATATAAGGTGGGCCATCTACAGACCCTGGAAACTTCAGACCCATAAGTCTCATTAGTCTTATATGTAAAGCCATGGGAAGAATTATCATGGAAATGATCAATAGTGATATAGTAAACCTTTAGCTATTGAACCCAACCCAGTTTGGTTTTGTCAAGGGCAGGTCATGACTACTCAGCCTGATGGACTTCTTTGAGAAGGTCACTAAAGCAATGGATGAGGGCAAAATGCTTCATACTGCCTACCTTGACCTGGCCAAGGCATTTGACACAATACCCTACTCAAGCATTGTTGACAAACTAACGAGATTAGGTACAAACCTGTATGTCACCCGATGGATAGCTAAATGGCTCACAGACAAGAGCCAGGAAGTTAGAATTTGGGAGTCCACCTCTACAAAGAAACCAGTCACAAGTAGAATCCCTCAGGGATTGGTCCTTAGACAGCTCCTATTTGGCATTTACTTCTCTGAAGTCAGGGCCAATGCCAATGGTCTCTGGCTGACTAAATTTGCAGATGATTGCAAATTTGGAGCTGTCATTTAATCCCACACTGACACACATGTTCTCCAGGAAGGGCTGACATAGACAAACAACTAGTGTCAGAGCCATGGACTAAAACTAAATGCCAAGGAATGCATAATATTATCATTCAGGAAGTCACCCACCCATGTTAACTATCATATGGACAACACACCTCTTACAGCTGACCCAGTAGTTAGGGACTTATGGGCACATATAGACAGTAAGCTAGCCTTTGATCATCACTTGTGTACAGTAGTGTGAAATCATTCTATGTTGCGTGACTTATAAACAAAGGTATGGTATCTAAGTTGAAGGAAGTCATTGTTCCACTGTATTTGGCATTCATCAGACCTATCATTGAGTACAATGCCCCCTTGGGTATATACCTAACCTGGCATATCCAACAATTGAAATGTCAACAGAGGTTCCTCACTAAAAGAATACAGGGCGTAAGTAAAATGTCCTGTGCAGACTGCATCAAGGCCCTATTCCTGTATTCTTTTTCCTATACTCTTTTGAGGAGACATCTATACCTGACATACAGAGCATTGATGCACTCCACTCTGATGGACCTCCTGTATACCCACAGAACAAACAGCACTAGGATTGCCTGTCTTAAAGACTTAAATCTTACCTGTGATATAAATATGACCTACTGGAGAGACAGATATGTATCTCAGAGGCTACCCTGTCTCTCAAACAGACTTCCCATCTATGTGAAGCAGAGTTCTTCCCTATACCAATTTCAAGTACAGCTTGGGCAACTGGATGGGAAACAGGAAATTCATCAGTGGTTTGGCACCTATGTCTATAATGGACACAGGCAACCTGTAAATGGTTCATCTCCAAGGCTGCTGCTTGCAAATGTTTTATCTCCAAAGCCCCTCTTTACACTTATCAAGGGTATGATAATTTGTCAGAGATTTAGGTTGTATGGCTAGGCTTAAAAAGGTCCTTATGGTCCTTATCCTAGTAAAAACCTATGAACTTAAGAGTTTGCAAAAATATAAGTTTAAAAACAATACTAGGATTACACAAGGATTCACCTAAAAATATGAATATTTATTAAGAAGCTTGCATTAATTACATTTGCATGGTTTCTGTTCTACTTATTTCATTGCTCTACCAGCATTGAATCTAAACTACTCAAAGCTGCAAATGATTCCAATCATCTGACTGAAGTTTTCCCTTCTATCTAGATTGTATCCGGCACACAGTTACCTCTCTGAAGTACACATCATAATCATGGTGGTGGTGATGATGGTTAAAATGTAAATCTGTGTTGTAGCTTTGAGTGCTATCTGTATTCACTATTGTATATAAATTTGGGTTATAGCTTCGAGTGCTATCTGTATTCACTATTGTATATAAATCTGGGTTATACCTTTGAGTGCTATCTGTATTCACTATTGTATATAAATTTGGGTTGTAGCTTCAAGTGTTATCTGTTTTCACTATTGTATATAAATCGGGGTTATAGCTTAGAGTGACAGCTGTATTCACTATTGTGTATAAATCTGGGTTGTAGCTTCGAGTGTTATCTGTTTTCACTATTGTATATAAATCTGGGTTATAGCTTAGAGTACTATCTGTATTTACTATTGTGTATAAATCTGGTTATAGCTTAGAGTGACAGCTGTATTCACTATTGTGTATAAATCTGGGTTATAGCTTAGAGTGACAGCTGAATTCACTGCTGTGTATAAATCTGAGTTGTAGCTTTGAGTGCTATCTGTATTCACTATTGTATATAAATCTGGGTTGTAGCTTCGCGTGTTATCTGTATTCACTATTGTATATAAATCTAGGTTGTAGCTTCGAGTGTCATCTGTTTTCACTATTGTATATAAATCTGGGTTATAGCTTAGAGTGGCAGCTGTATTCACTACTGTGTATAAATCTGGGTTGTAGCTTCGAGTGTTATCTGTATTCACTATTGTATATAAATCTGGGTTGTAGCTTTGAGTGTTATCTGTATTCACTATTGTATATAAATCTGGGTTGTAGCTTTGAGTGTTATCTGTTTTCACTATTGTATATAAATATGGGTTGTAGCTTCGAGTGTTATCTGTATTCACTATTGTATATAAATCTGGATTGTAGCTTCGAGTGTTATCTGTTTTCACTATTGAGTATAAATCTGGGTTATAGCTTAGAGTGACAGCTGTATTCATTATTGTGTATAAATCTGGGTTGTAGCTTTGAATGCCATCTGTATTCACTATTGTGTACAATTTGGTAGTAAAGTGTGCATGTTGCCTTCTAACTAGATTTGACAAACTAGGAGTCATCTGTCTACAAAAGTGATTATCAAAGATAGATAAATATGTAAATAAACATAAACAATCATATACCTGCATGCACAAAATTCCAGAAGTATCTAAACCATTCTTTATTTCCTTGCATTGCAAAGGTGTTTGAGCAAGCTATATGAACAACTGCCTTGTTCATCAAATACTAAGAGTTAATTTACAACACTATGTCAAATAACTTTCTCCTACATCATGCAATCCCACAAATTCTACTTTTGAAGAAAGGTGACTCTGCTGTTCAGTAAATATTTTTTACTGTTAATTAGTAACATTGTCCTGTTTGAATACAATGTAAGTGAATGCAGAGAAACACTTGCAAGCTTACAAACTGTTATAAATCATCTGCTGCTTTAAAGGTCTAGAAAATGACATTTCTAAACAAATATCCCCATAAACATGTTCTTTCACACAATGATTACTCAAGAGGTCTGCTATTTTTCTCAAGGGTGTACAGTTTCAAACAACCCTTTCAAAGGTCAGAGGAACATTCCCTACCAAGCCATACAAGTAATAGACGGTTGTGTGCATAATAACGTCCTGTTCTTTTGAATTGCTAAGCAAAATCCAGCATTGATCTTTTATTATATAAACCTTCTGCCATGTGAATAAATTTGTGCATTATATTAAAAGTAAATTTATTTAGTGATGTTCCATCTACTTCTGTGGTAGAAAAACAGAATAATGAAAAATGTGTTAGCTTTCAGTCAAAGTATGTTAGACTATGCTTATTAATGTCAGGTAGTATTTGCCCTGCCTTTGTTCAACATATATATTTTCTGAGTGCTGGAATAATTCTATTATTGCAGGTTCATCTGAGGTCTAGATTTTGGGAATTAATTGCTTTGCATACAGTTCACTAGAATGTGTAAGCATGAAACCCAGTTTGCAGAATCTCATTTGTTGAATGAGAACTTATAACAGTTTCATATTTCTTCCTGATACATTAATGTAAAGTCATGGATTGTATGGTTTCTTTCTAGATGCAGGTAATAAAATGAAGCAGCCTGTTCCATTACTTTTAGTTAACTGAAACTTATCCATCTAAAAGGAATTTCTGGCTGCTATGATATTTTTACTATGACAGTCATAGCTTGGTAACACTCTCTTAATGAAATATTTTCTTTTCTTTTTTTTATTTAATCTCAAATCAGACAGGCTTTCAAAACTTAAAGCACATTAGTATGTGAAAGCTGAAACTTCAAAATAATGCAGACATGCATAAGTCAGAATAGGCTAAGTTTTTACCATTTTTCTTATATTCTGAAACAATGGTTTGCACAAACTCACATGTCCTAACATGTTTTTATTTTTTTTTTTTGCCATCTGTCTTAATTCTCTGAACTACAGATACCATTCTGTAAATCTAAGTGCTTAGCATCTATAACGCCTCAGTAGTTCTCTTAAGACTTCCTTATCATCTATGTAATAAATCCTTATAAAGGTGTGCTGAGGCAGATGCCAATTTCATCAGTACGGTTCTACAGCCAGGTTACTATAACAACAAAAACCTAGGAGGTATTTCGATTTCTGAGAAACTTTTGAATCTCCAATGACCAAACTTTTCATGTGAGGTGAATAGGTGATGAATCAATATCCTGTATTGAGTAATGCAAACAACAATTTACATACAGCTGAATCAGAGCGATTTGGGAATGTTACTTGTTTCACCACCACTTTTAAAAGAACATCTTTTTTTCGGGGGGGGGGGCACATATACTGCAGGTTTTTGGCACAAAGTAGGAGGGCTGGTAATACACCTGAAGTGCAGAAAAAATATGTGCCTCTTTGCTATGTTAAAAATATCCCTTCTTGCAGTCTTTGCTGTGCATTTCCCCCATGTCATTGCTTTAAATACAAAATCTAGATAGCTAAAAGTTGAATGTAGCTTAATTTGAAAACATTTTATTATGAAAGTATAAGCTGATTCTTAAAGAAGATTTAAGGATTTTGTTGTCATATGTGTTGTACTGATTAACATTACCATCCACCGGATTCAGCAAGCAGCCATGCAGGAATAAGTTATTCCTGCATGGCAGGGACCGTTCCTGTTCAGCATGGCAGCGTGCCATGCATATGTATGAAGGCATGCTGCAATGCTATAAAATGGACATGGTTCCATGTACAAGTGCAGGGTGTGGATCTGAGAGCAGAGCTCTCACAATACACACACACCCTGCACTCCAGAATTGCTGTTCGACAATTTAAAATGAGCGAAGATGCTCATAACACCCCCACCTGTCAGGGTAAGAAATCTAGTCAAAGTCATAAGGAACAATCATCCCTACCAAGCCAAAAGTTGAAAGAATAACAGATTTAGCATAAGCACATAGCGCACACCTCCCAACCCGTCAGAGTAAGGAATGTGGACAAAGCCATATGGGACAATCTTCCCAAAAAGTAGAAAGTTGATAGAATAACAGGTTCAGCATTAGCATGTATATTCTGAAGGGTACAAATAAAAAAACAACAAATATATATATATTTTTTTACATGCAATAAAGTGTAAGCATAGCTGCGTGGATGTGCCCATTGCTTAGCTACACTTAGCCCAGCTGAAACAACACGATAAGTTAAAAAGCAATAGACACCCACCACAACCAAAAGTACAATAGTGTAGCACTTAGAGCATATGCCTTTCATGTAGTCATTCATGGTTCAAGCCTCACCAAAGCCATTTCCATTTTGTATGTGTAAACATTAAAAGTTTTAATTTTTTGCATATTTATGTAAGAAGTAACTGATTTTTCTCAACCAGAGTAGTATATTAGGCCCAGATGTGAGGTGCCAGTGTAATAAATTAATGAAACCCCCATATAAACACAAGTGCCCTATACAGTATAGTCACACATGAATAAATTAATCACAGCACATTGGGGGATGTCAGGGAAGGTAAATAAATCTAATATTATGTAATGAATGATTAATCAATCCCTTACAGGTGGTAGACCAATATAATAAAACATAAGCAATGCTAAGCATTACACAGCTATGTTGACTGGGTGTAAGTATTGTGTACATATGAATACTAAGCAATGGATAGCCCAGATAAGTAGATTTGCCCATTGGTAAGCAATGCTGAACCTGCCCCTTTAAGCACTGCCAACTTTAGCTAAGCAGGTTTGCCGTAGCTTAGCTTAGTTCAGCATTTTCAAAACTGTCCAATCATGGCAAAGGGCGGGAAATCGGCTGTATTTAAATCCTGCAGGCAGGAATACAGCCCATAACTGGTTGTAGCTCTCCACTGTAGGCACTATGGCAGGAGTAGGAGAGGGCATGCACTTCCAGGTGCAGCGCTGGGTCATACAGGAGTCCAAGGTCATGGTAGGACTCCTGGTTAAAAAAACATGACATGAGACTGCTGCAGGACCTCTACCAAGGCTCTCAATATAAAGCGGAAGCCTGGGAAAGACTCACCCATGATCTCACCAGTCCTACTGGTATCCCTTGGACTGGTGAGCAGGTCAGGCACCACTATGCCAACTTGAAATGGAGGAAGAGGGAGCTCTTGGAACAGTGGGTCCAAGAAGCAAGAGACAGGGGAGATGTCCCAGCAGTGGGTAAGTATTCATAGCAATGCTTATTTACCAAAGTCCAGCCTGTGTATGTGATGGATAGGTATGCAGAAATGTTTCTCTATTTTCATTCCAGCTGCAGCTGAGCAGTCTGTGAACCAGGAAGCCCATGCCAGCAGGTTGAATGGATGCATTGCGACGCTGGTGAGTAACAACCCTGCTTGTAGTAGTCATACAAAATAAATATAAAGGAGTAAAATGTCACCTGGCACTATAAAAAATGTGTATGGTTTCTACTGAATAAACTAGACAATATGACAGTAATAGTCCCATATAGGTCATATTTAAATAAAAGATTAACTGCCTGGCAATAAAGTTCTAAATCCTGGACTGGTTCTGTTTACTCTGGTATTGTATGGCCTCACATATTGCAATCACCAAGATCTGGTATGTGTTGTGTCAACTGTTTCTCACACTGTGCTACATAAAAAATATGTCTAGGAATGTCTGTATAAGAATGTTGCAATAACAAGGTCAGATTGTACAACTAAGAGAAACTTAGAAAACACGGAAGGTAAAAGGAGTACTTTCTAAATAGTGCACTCTGATGAAACACTGATTACTGTATTATTAGCACACACAGCCATGGTTTGAATCCCAGGAGTGATAGTCAGCTGTATGCATATCATACCTCTCAACTGTACAGATTTCTGCAGAATGTCATTATATTTGCCTCATATTTTGGCCTGTTCCTCTATTTTCCTGGCAAATCACTGGGATGATCTCAGGATTGTAGTCACTAAATAATGACATATACTTGAGTTTCACACATCAGATCCTTCAGAAAATGTATATTAAAACAAATCCTGTTACTCTAGAGACTTTCTAAACGTTTATAAGAGCATGATGTAAAATATGTCCCTATTTGTACCCCCAGTTTGTCAGGCTTTGTACAGATTCTTTGCATTAAGACGTTGAGAGGTATGTGCAGAATTATAACTAGGAATCTGGGAATATGTGTAGCAACAGTCAGGTAGTGTTAAAAACATTCCCTCCACAGGTCTACCAGGTAAGAGAAGTAGAATTTAGCTATAAGACAGTTGAAGTATACACTGTGTACAAACATACCACTGCCCAAACCAAGGCTATAGGGTATTGTAATAATACCTGTACAGTAATGATTAGAGCAATGATCATTAAAGTTGTGAGTACTGCAAGGATATACAAGTTGTTAATTGACATCCCCACCCCACCATATCTGCAACAATAATCTAAACACACAAATCAATGGGTATGTTTTACACCAAACCTACTGTTGGGACATATGTCCTATTGTTCAACAAATATTGAAATGTGTTTCTATTAATGTTCCATGTTGAAATACTATCATTGTTGGCCTGTTGCCATCAATGTAACCTGCATAACGCTGTAATGGCCACTGTGGTTTCATATATGCATGTGTTCTGTTTGCTATGCAACTGTTCCAAATCTGTTGTTTTGGGTTAATGGGGATATCTATACATGCTGTTATAACTAATCCTGGATTGTGTTGACTATTACTAACCCACATATGTTTTAAAACTGCAACACCATAGCACGATTGGGGAGGCCAGTCCCAGCAAACCCACCTCTCCTACCTCATCTGGCCATGGCAGCGGGCCCCAGTACATCTGGGACCCACCCTGGAACCTCCTCGTCCACTTGTCCTGCACCACCTTTGGGTGGAAACCCTTTAGGGGATGGGGCTCATCCCCCACCTGGGAGTGGATGCAAACAGGATCCTGTCAAACGAAGCAAAGTTCGAGGTTTGGTGTGTAGTGAGCTCGGAAAGGAGTTTGGAGATCTGCTACGCCAGCTTGAGGGCCATGTGGTGCAATTAGATGGTCAGCCTGCCCCTGCTGCTCAGCCTCAAGCAAAGCCACCTTCAGGGCCGTGAAGGTGCAGTGGTGAATGCCCATGGGTGGGGACCTCAATCCCACTGTTTCCATTTGGGGGCTCATGGGTTTCCAATTTCCAAACGCCCCTCCCCATCCAAGGGGTATACCCCCCACATGTGTCATATACCACCTCTGTATGCTGTCTTGTCTATCTTGTCCATCTTCCTACCCAAACTACCTCCCCAAATATATCTACTATCCTTCCCCAACATCACACTCTCACCTGAAAAAAAAAAAAAAAAAAAAGGGCAATCTGTTCCCCCCAAAAAAATTTCCCCCATACATAGCTGGCCATTTCACACACGTGTCCACTGGACACATGTAATCTTGTCTAATTGGCTTCATAACACATTGTTGTTGTCCTCACCACTCTCTCAGGAGTTTGAGTGTCCAAATATATCTCCAAAGTCAGTATATATACACAGATGTTGCTGTAGATGAAATGGACAGCT
>NC_056742.1:37968349-38000849 GCF_019279795.1 Protopterus annectens | reverse complement strand
CATCAGCAGCAGTGCTAAAGGAGGGGTAAGGGGAAAGTAGTAAGTGTGAATGTCCAAAAAATCTGGTATCATCAAAGACACACACATTCTCTCACACAAACGCACAGTTTCATATTTGCCATGTCTGGGATTAGAACTCCTTTCTAAGTAGCATGTAACACTATAGCATTACACAGTTATTGCAAGTGCCACAGAGCTTATAAGGCTAGGCTTTGACAAAAGGGTTATTTCAAGGTGACTGACATCAGCAGGTATGCTAAAGTAGAGCATTGGGATGTGTAGTGAGTGTGAATGGCCTCAAAATCATTCATCTCCACACACAAACACACACACACACACACACACACACACACACACACACACACACACACACACACACACACACACACACACAGACACACACACACACACACACACACAGAGTTTCACAGTTGCCATGTCTGGGATTAAAACTCCTACCTAACTAGATTTCTCCAGTACAGTATGCCACATGTATCGCAAGCACCACACAGCTTATATGGCTGAGACTTGGGCAGAGGGTTATACCAAGGTGACTGACATCAGCAGGAGTGTTAACATGGACAATCGGAAGTGCAGTGTGTGTATGAATGGGCCATAAATAATTCCTCTGGTTACACACACACACACACACACACACACACACACACACACACACACACACACACACACACACACACACACACACACACTCACACACACACACACGCACACACGCACGCACGCACGCACACACACACACACACACTCGGTCACGCACAACTTTACATTTGACAGGACTGGGTTTACAAATGCTAGATGAATACTGATTTGTACTATCGTGTTACACAGTTATCACAAGCAACACAGACACTATAGGGCTGAGGGCTACCAATAGGAATGTCTACAGTGATTGACATCAGTACATCTTGTGATATCAGCCAATTGGGTGTGCAATGGGTGGGAAAGGCCTCATAATGGAAATCTCCCTGTCACTGTCTGTCTCTCTCTTCCCCACATCTCTGTCTGTGTATGTTTGACATATTATAGTGTGTTGGCCTTGGATATGTGTGAGTATTCCTATCCAATGTGTGTGCAAAGCATGAATGGTGTACAATGTGGTGTGTGTGCACAGACATCTGCAACTGACAGATATGTATAGTTCACTGTGCTGTCAGACATGGGCTTTACTTCTCTAAGTGTAGGAGAATGCCCAGTATGACCTTCTGTATTGAGTGTGTGAATCCATTCCGGGTAGGGTTGTACTCCAGTCCAGGGTTTGGTGTTCTACACCTACACCTAGCAACCTGTTTCTGCAGGATATCTGTAGATAGGTTGACAATATGGAGTCACAATGGGTGACAGATAGTGGGATACTGTAACTATTGCTGTCTGTGCTGCTTGTGTTACATGGTTGGTGTTAGCAGATATATTCAGACTTATGTACTGTCTTACACTATGACGTATTATGTCATCAACTACTGACAGATATACTTACTTGCTCACAGTTATTTCCTGGGAAATACAAGATGAATGAAGTTGTGTCTAGTATTGTGGTCTGCAGCCTACATATTATTGCACACTCATGCCATTTTGGAGGGATAGCTGCAGACACTTGCTGATTGGTCTGTGTAAATGGTCCAGCACCTTGGTACTATGGTGGCTGAGGATCCCCTTCTTGTACATATATTGACTTAACAGAATGGCTATATATTGCTGTGACTATACCTCTCAGCTTTACAGATTCACCAGGTTACCCAGAGGCAGGGCTCATATATCTGGTCAGTTCCACTTCACATTGTGGTTTACAAGCAGGTTTGTAGCTGCGCATTACTGAGTTTGCAGGCAGGGATAGTATGGGCACACATCAGAGTTTCAGACTTCACACACTCCATGACACCCATACTTCTACACCCCCACTCTGTTATTCTATCCTTTCCTAACATTATGCAAGTGATATCTGAGAAGTATCCCTATAGTTGGCCCTTCATTCCAGTGGTATTTAGGGATTGGTCCACAGTTCATGCAGTAGGACATGGTGGGCATGTGTTATGTTGTTAGTTGGGACCCCATGAGATACCATACATTGGCACTGTGGGTGAGACACAGGCCTTTGATAGAGGACTGTAAGCCATTTGGTAGTGATGCAGGCCATCTGTAGCAGGCCAGTGCATCCTGTCACTCCTACACTCTCAGGCTGCAAGTCAATGGATTCTCCTGGAGTGACAGGGTAAATGTGCGAAGTGTTAATGGTAATAGCTCCTGTCCATATTAATCCATTGGTCTGGATGCTGGTAGAGTGCTGCTTACATCTAGGGACACAGCTGGATGGGGCATCTCTTCAGCATGCTGCATTCTGTTGGCATTCCCATACATAAGTGGAGGTCATACTGTACTTATTCCCAACAGCAAGGATATGACCTGTGGCTGATGGTGGGGTGAGGTGAGTGCATGTGTGATATGGAAGCTACTTGCAGCTGACTCACAGATATACATGGGGCATTCCCCTTATGCTGCCTTGTGTGGGGACATAGGTAGTCTCTCATTACTTTATAACTGTGCCTTTTGTGGTCTGCCAGTGATTGGCCAGACTACATCAGTATTCCATACTACACAGACAGCTAATGTGCTGCTAACCTGTATGTACAATTCCAAAGTTGTGTGCAGTTGACAGTTACCTTTTATGTACTTTGTCTAGGGGACTTCCACCTGTGTACTGTGTGTATGTCTGGCCCCACATTCATAACATGTCCATCTTTCAGACAGTGACAGATACTGACATCTGTTCAGTGAGTATGGATGACTGCTGACAGTATTGCTGAGAAGCGTTGTGGTTGGCACTGCAGTTGTTGGAACAAGGCCCTGTCATCCACAGTACTGCCCATAGGCCACCTAGACACAACCTTCCATGCCTACATGCTGACCACTTCCAGACAATATTGAACACACAACCTAACACATGGACCCCTGCATATTGTACACATGCAACAATCTATCCTGTAGATTGGTCCAGCTTGGGTAATCTGAGCTCCACTGTTATTACACCTCACACTTAAATGTTACTGCATTTCTACATAGGATTGTGGGGGGGCACACCCGATGACTTTAAACATTTGCTATAACTGTACTGGTATTTCAGGTACTCTGTTGGTTTCCATTTCATTTTGTATTCTGACCTATCATGCAGACTGGAGGCATATCAGTAGAGTACAGCTCTTAAGTTTTATTAACCTACATTTCAGTTTCAGACTTCTTACCCTTCAGAACTAGCATACAACTGTCAGACCTGCTGTAGTCTATCTGTGTAGATCTGGAGTGGGGCTGTTAACCATTGCCATCAATTGGAGGCCTTAGCCCAGCCTTTCTTTATGGTCATCTACACCTGTCCTGCTGGCTGTGGCTGGTGGTGGGTATGTGTGCCTCACTGACATGGATGCGTGTGTGTCCTATGGACACACATTTGGGCCACCACATGTCCTGCAATGGGATTTGTCACCCTGTCTAGTACTACCTAGTATGTTGACACCAGCATTTGTTATGGATTTCATGCTGCCCATATAGGTGCCAACTATCTGCTGCCATCCTATTCAGCCACCCAATTCCCTTGCATGTTCACATCCATACCATAGATACAGCTATCAGAACATACTACTCCATTCAGCAATTGATAGGAAGAGTGACTCATCTTGTTGCTGTGCCAGTATTGAGGTCAGTGCTGGAGGGCTGACTTTTTCAGATGCAAGTAGTACACTCCCTATACATGGTAAAGCACAGGTAGTGTCATGTTTGGCATCCCTTTTGCTGTATGTGTGAGTCAGAGAGAGGTGTCATTCCCTGGGTCCCTACCATGTCAGTGTATGTGCTATGTGTTGCCTTTTTGCCAAGGCCTGGGCATACTGGGCATGCCTTCTTCTGCTTACATGGGCAGGCTCAGGTTGTTCCTCCTCTGAGTCCCTCTGTGCCTGTGATGGCCTTGGCAATGGTGGCAGGCTGAGTGGCCTTGCCCCATGCTTTTCCTGCTGCAGCTCTTTCCACAGGATCATATTGTGCAGCATGGCACACACTACGAACATTTGTGTGCATGTAGCTGGAGAGTACTGCAAGGCTCCACAGGATATGTCCAGGCAGTGGAACTGTGAGTTGCGCATCCCAAACACATGCTCTATTATGATTCTGGGTTGTGCGTGTGCCTCATTATGGAGATCGTGTTCAGATGTGTGTGCATTTTTGATGGGTGTCATCAGCCATGCCTCCAGTGCATAACCGGCATCCCCTACTAGGTAGCCATATGGGATGTCCCCACTTGCAAATGACTGGTACAGCTGTGTCATATGCCAGATGTGGGAGTCATGATAGCTTCCAGGGCTGCCAGCACACACATTCAAGATAATGCCCTGGGCATGGCAGACAACTTGGCAGTTGATGGATGGGAAGCCCTTGCGGTTTATGTAGGCCCTATCCTACTCACCAGGTGGTGCTTTGATGTGTATGTGCTTGCAGTCTATAGCACCCACTACCTCAGTGTATTCTGCTATTTGGTGGAAGAGACGCATATTTCTGGTCAATGCCTCATGGGTGTTGAGGAAATATATGTGCTGTAGAATATGAACAGCCAAAGCATGTGTTTGAGGGAATTGAGTATGCGACAGTCTGTATGTATTAAAATGTACTGTGTACTGTGAACTTTGAATGAACTCTGAGCAATGAAAAAATACTGAAAAACAAGAGTCTGCTTGAAAGCAGGAAATGTGCCTTTTATGGAAGTGCATCTGATTTCCTTTCTCTGCCTAGAGATATGATGATGTGAATTGCCTTATGTTTACGGGTAAACCTTTAATTGGTTAATTGCCCTGTATAATTATCTAATTGGTTCATTTTTATATTTTTGTACTGTCAGCAATATCACCAGTATATAAGCTTGTTTATTCCTTTGATCTGGGAGTCTCCCTGGTGCTTTCCATGAGGCTCCCACACGTGTGTACTGTAGATAATAAAAACCACTGAAAGAGAGAAAGAACTGTATTTTTCTTCATTTTCAAAGTATTGTGTAATGTAACAGTGCTCACTGGCATCTGCTGACATGGCTTCGAGGAACTGGGGGAGTACCTTGGATGTTGATGCCTGTGAGATCCCCATAATATCCTCAGTTTCCCTTTGGAAGGTACCTGTGGCTAGTATTCTTAAGCCTACACATACCTTGGTATCCACTGGGATGGGTTCCCCTCTGTTGGTTCTGTGTGTGAGGCGTGGCCAGCACAGGTCAATAATTTGATGTTGAATGTCCCTGTTCACCCTATAGCATTCCACTATCTCCAGTTCATGTAGCCCCTGGTAGGTTACCCTGGGTCTGTACACTCTTCTTCTTCTCCTCACTATGGGTTGGTCATCAGCATTCGCATCCTCACCACCCTCTCCCTCTTGCACATATTGATGTATGAGAGCAACAGCAACCCCTAACATTTTGTTAGTTTTGTCAGGTAACATTTCCCCGTGTGTGTACACTGGTGGCGTAGAGCTTGTGGAAAAACAGACCGGAAGTTGTTTGCATAGTTTATAGTAGTGTGCTATGCTGTTCCATGTGTAATTGGCTGATTCTGATACATTTCACCCGCCAGCTATGCTAGTTCTCTTTGATTGCCTTCCTACTGCTGTTTTCCCTTCCCATTGCCTTCACATTTAAGCCCCAAGGTCTGGCACACATACCCAGTGCTCAGATGTTAAAATAGATGCTATTTCTTGTTTTTTTTTTCGTTTGTTTAAAATTGGTGTGCGGCACGCACACCCGTTTAGGCAATGGAAACACTGCTAGGCAGCCTCAGACACACCTCCTTCCTTAGCTGTCCTTAGCTAAGGGCAAACACGGTCCACAGAGCTCCAATAAGGTTAAAGCTTGCATGATACTCACCCTTATGGTGTCCTCTACATCTTAGACTTGTACAGTGGTGTTGCTGCACCTACACGGTTGGGTGCAAGCTAACATTGACAGGAAATCTGTGATTTATTATCAATCCCTCATGTGCATAAAACAGAATGCTAATTCATAGTTACCACACTCACACTGAGCCTTCCCCCTTAGCAACCAATATTCTCTGGTATTGTTGTCTTATGCATGCCATCGACTATTATGGCAAAATGCAGATTTGGGTTTAAAAGCTTATTTCAAACTTTTTTCTTATTTTTGGGCCGATCCCATTTGCGCACCACTGCCCTATGCTTAAACGGCCGATATAGGCCCCAAAAAAAAAGTTATTTTTTGCAACTATTTCTCATGCCAATGGCTATATATTTGGCCATTGGCATGCCTACTACATTGAATACATGCTTTCTTTAGAGCTGTCATGCCTCCATTTTGTAATTTTCAGAAATGTATTCGGTTAGTAACCGAATACATTTCTGCAGGTTACAATATTCCTGCTTAGACGTCTGCCTGCTTCCTGGATCACTAATTCACCTCCCTTGCATGGTTTTCACTAGCAAATGATCTAATTAGCATATAGCAGTGGTGTCCAGGCAGGAATATTGTAGGAGCGTTCATGCACGCCCTGGGATCTTGCTCCTGGATCGCTCGTCGGCCATATTGCATGCATTAGATCTTGCACTATTCCTGCATTCCATGCAGAGCTTGCTGAATCCAGCCATATATTCTGACTACTTCACAGTTTATACAACTTGTACTTCAAAAGTTTTTTTAAGCATTAAAACAGAATGCATTCTTAATCTGAGCAATAACGTTGTCGCTATATGCATCCTTTAACAGATGCATAGCACTATATAAAACCAGAAAGTAAATTAGAGAATAGTTACACAGCCTCCAAAAATGCCTTAAATATTTGGGTCTATATTAGATGACCTTTAGAGATTGAACAGTTAAGCGATCGAAATTTTACAAAAATTAAAAAAAAAATACACAACAGAAAAAAAAATAAGGGTTTAAGCAGGGGGGCAAGCCCCCCCTGCAACCCCCACATCCCCAACCTGATTTAATATATCAACTCTAAGATCGCGCTACAGTGTAGGGAATGGGAAATTTCACATTTCCGCACTGTAGTTCACTGAAGTGCGATCTCAGAGTTGGTATATTTAAATAGCGGGGGGGGGGGTGCAGGGGGCTTGCCCCCCTGCCTAAACCCTTTCTACATGTTTTTTTTTTATATATACTTTTTTACTATTTCGAACGTTTAAGTGTTCGATCTGTAAAGGTCGACTTTTACAGATTCAAACATTTAAGCATTCATTTTAGTAATATAGACCCAAATATTTATATTCAGTATAGTTAGTTTGCTATTTTCACTTCTTAGACAGAGAGAAATGTGAATAAAGTAAATGTGTTTTGAAAATGTTAACTTCAATAAAAAGTTTAAAGTTATAAAAAAAAGATTTGGAAATATGCCCCAGGATTCAGCAAGCTCTGCATGGTGTTCAGGAATAATACGAGAGCTGCTGCAGGCAATATGGCTGCTGTGAGATCTAGGAATAAGCTCCCGGGATGTGCACGATCACTCCTACACTATTCCTGCACGGACACAGCCCCTGTATGCTAATTACCTCATTTGCTTGTGAAAAACATGCAAATGAGGTGAATTAAGGATCCAGGAAGCAGGCAGACATCCATGCAGGAATAGTGTAGACTGCAGAAATGTATTCAGCCAGTAGCTGAATACATGTCTGCAAACTACAAAATGGAAGCATGACAGCTCATATAAATGCATGTATTAGAAGGGTCAGGCATGCCAAAGGCCAAATATATGGTCATAGGTATGAAAATTAGTTTCAAAATTATAAAAATTTACTTCTTTTTGTTGGCCAATTTTGGCTATTTAACCGCAGGGTAGCAGTGCACAAATGGGATTGCCCAAAAATAATAAAAAAAGCTGGAAATAAGCTTTTAAACCAAAATCATAATTTTGCCATAATAGTCAATGGCATGTAAAACACAACAAGACCATGGACTCGTGGTTGGTAAGGGGGAAGGCTGAGTGTCGGATTTATAACCATTCATTAGCAGTCAATCCTATGCCAATGAGGGCAATAATACTGAATCACAGATTTTCCCTCAGTGCTAGCTTGCACCCAACAGTGTAGGTGCATTAAGACCACAGTGTAAGCCTAAGAGCTAGATGACTTCATAAGGGAGTGTGTCATGCTTGCTGCAAGCTTATTGGAGCCCTGTGGGCCATGTTTACACTTAGCTAAGCACAGCTAATGCAGGGTGTGTGTCTAAGGTTGTATTGTCTTCTACTAAGAAATGCAGAGTGTGATCATGTCCAGGGTGGGCCAGTTTCTGCTAAATGGTGTTTACATTGCCTAAACAGGTGTGCACAGTGCACACTGGGTTTTAAACAAACAAAAAAAAAACAAGAAATAGCAACTCTGTTCACATCTGAGCAATGGGTTTGCGCAGCGTGCCTCACAGCTTAAACAGGAAGGCAATATGAAGGGAAAATAGCATTAGGAAGGCAATCAAGGAGAACTAGCATAGCAGGCAGGTGAAATGTATCAGAACCAGCCAATTACACAAGCAGCAGCCAACCCCAGCTCAGCACACTCCTATAAACTATGCAAACACCTTTCCCTCTGTTTTTCCCCACAAACTCTACACCACCGGTGTACACAAATGGGGAAATTTTACCTGACAAAAGCAACAAAATGATAAGGGCTGTTTCCGCTCTCATAAATCAACATATGGAAGAAGTTGAGGGTGGTGAGGATGACAATGCTGATGACCAACCCACAGTGAGGAGAAAGAGAAGAGTGTACAGACCCAGGGTTACCTACCAGGGGCTACATGAGCTGGAGACAGTGGAGCGCTATAGGATGGACAGAGACCTTATACAGCAAATTGTTGAGCTGTGCTGGGCACGCCTCACACACAGAAGAAACAGAGGGGAATCCAGCCCAGTGGATACCAAGGTATGTGTAGGCTTAAGAATACTAGACACAGGACCTCCCAAAGGCCAACTGGGGATATCATGGGATCTCACAAGCATCAGCATTTAGGGTACTCCATCAGTTCCTGGATGCCATGTCAGCTCATGCTGGTAAGCACATATATTTCCACAACACCCGTGAGGCGTTGACCAGCAATATGTGTCTCTTCCACTAAATAGCAGAATACCCTGAGGTAGTGGTTGCTATAGACTGTGCAGGCATACACATCAAAGCACCACCCAGCAAGTGGGGTAGGGTCTACATAAACAGCAAGGGCTTCCACTCCATCAACTGCCATGTTGTGTGTGATGCCCAGGGTATTATAATGAAAGTGTGTGCTGGCAGCCCTGGAAGCTATCACGACTCCCACATCTGGCATATGACACAGCTGTACCAGAGATTTGCTAAAGGGGACATCCCATGAGGCCACATAGTGGGGGATGCTGGTTATGCACTGGAGCCATGGCTGATGACACCCATCAGAAATGCACACACACACCTGAACAAGAACTCCATAATGAGGAACATGTACAGACCAGAATCTTAGAGCGTGTGTTTGAGATGCTCAAGTCATTGTTCCAGTACCTGTGCATATCCTGTGAAGCCTTGCAGTACTCACCAGCTACATGTACCCAAATTGTCATTGTATGTGCCATGCTATACAATATGATCCTGCGGAAACAGCTGCAGCAGAAACAGCATGGGGCAGGTCCACACCCCCCAACCCACCATTGCACAGGCCAGCACAAGCACTGAGTGACTCGTAGGAGGAACAACCTGAGCCTGCTCCTGTAGGCAGAAGGAGGTGTGCCCAGTATGCCCAGGCCTTGGCAAAGAGGCAATGCATAGCACATACACTGACACAGTAGGAACCCAGGGAATGACACCTGTTTCTGACTCACACATACAGTAAAAGGGATGCCAAACATGACACTACCTGTGCTTAACCATGTATAGGGAGTGTACTATGTGCATCCAACATAGTCAGCCCTCCAGCATCATCCTCAATACTGGCACAGCCACAAAGTGAGTCACTCTCACTATCAATTGCTGAATGGAGTAGTATGTTCTGCTACTTGTGTCTATGGTATGGATGTGACCATGCAAGGGAATCGGGTGGCTGAATGGGATGGCAGCAGATAGTAGACACCTATATCAGCAGCATGAAATCCATAACAAATACTGGTGTCAACATAGTAGACAGTACTAGACAAGGTGATAAAACTCACTGCAGGTGGTGGGCCAAATGTGTGTCCATAAGGCACACACATGCATGTCAGTGAGGCTCACATACCCAACAACAGTCTCAGCCAGCAGGACAGGTGTAGACAAACACAAAGAAAGGCTGTGCCAAGGCCTCAGATTGATGGCAATGGAGTACAGCCTCCATCCAGACATGCACAGGCAGACTACAACAGGTCAGGCAGTGGGATGTTAGTTCTTAAGGGTAAGAAGTCTGAAACTGAAATGTAGGTCAACAAAACCTAAGAACTGTACTACACTGATATGCCTCTAGTCTGTATGATAGATTAGAATACAGAATGAAAAGGAAGCCATCAGAGTACCTGAAATACCAGTACAGTCATAGCAAATGTTTACAGTTGTCAGTTGTGCCCCCCCCCACAATCCTATGTTGAAATGTAGGAACATGTACGTGTGGTTATAATAACAGTAGAGCACAGATTACCTGAGCTGGCCAAATTAGCAGGATAGATTGTTGCACATGTACAGTATTACAATATGCAGGGCTCTGTGTATTAGGTTGTTGTGTGTTGTATATTGTGTGAAAATGGTCAGCATGTAGGCATGGAGGGTTGTGTCCCGGTGGCCAATGACCAGTACTGTTGATGACAGGGCCAAGTTCTCACAACTGCAGTACCAAACACAATGCATCCCAGCAAGACACAATCCAGCAGTAATCCACACTAATTCTTCAGATGTAGTATCTGTCACCATCTGAAAGATGGACATGGCATGAATGTGGGCCCAGACATACAAACAGTACACAGGTGGAAGTACCCTAGACAGAGAGTGTATAAAATGTTACTGTCAAATGGACACACCTTTGGATTTGTACATACAGGTTAGCAGCACATTAGCTGGCTGTGTAGTATGGGATACTGATGTAGTCTGGCCAAACATTGTCAGACCACAAAAGTCAAAGGTATGAAGTACTGAGAAACTGCTGATGTCCCAGCACAAGCCAGCATAAGGGCAATGCCCCACATATATCTGTGAGTCAGCTGCAAGTAGCTTCCATAGCACACATGCACTCAGATCACCCCACCATCAGTCACAGGTACCTCACAGGTCATATCCCTGTTGTAGGGAATGAGTACAATATGACCCCCACTTCTGTATGGAAATACCCACAGAATGCAGCATGCTAAAGAGGTGGCCCATGGGGGTGTGTACCTTGCTGTAAGCAGCCCCCTGCCAGCATCTATACCAATGGATTAATAAGGACAGAAACTATTGACATTAACACATGGCACACCTATCTTGTCACCCCGGGGGAATACAGTGGTTTGCAGCCCGGGACTATAAGAGTGAAAGAATGCACTGGCCTGCTACAGATGGCCTGCATCACTACCAAATGGCCTACAGTCCTCTGTCAAAGGCCCATACTGCCAATGTATATTATCTCATGCAGTCCCAAATAACGACATAAAACAGTCCACAGAACACAAATGCAAGGCCATGTCGACAAATCCCAGTAGCATGTCCACCATGTCCTACTGCATGAACTGTGGACCAACCCCTAAATACTGCTGGGATGAAGTGATAACTATATGGATACTTATCAGATATAGTTTGCATTATGTTAGGAAGAGGATAGAATAACGGGGGGGGGGGTAGAAACATGGATGCCATGGAGTGTGTGAAGTCTGAAACTCTGATGTGTGCACATACTATCTCTGCCTGCAAACACAGGAATGGGTATCTACAAACCTACTCGTAAACCACAATGCGAAGGAATAATGACCAGAAATATGAGTCCTGCCTCTGGGTAACCTGTGTAAATCTGTGCAGCTGTGAGCTATGGCCACAGCAGGATATGGCCAATCTGTCACGTCAATAGATGTACAAGCATGGGATCCTCAGCCACCACACTACCAACATGCTGGACCATTTACACAGACCCATCAGCAAGTGTCTGCAGCTTCCCCTCCAGAATGGCATGAGTGCGCAAGAATATATTGGCTGCAGACCACAGTACTGGACACAGCTTCATTCAGCTTGTATTCCCCAGGAAATTACTGTGCACAAATACTTATATCTATCAGTAGCCGATGACATAAAACATCACAGTGTAAAACAGTACATATGTCTGAATATCTCTGCTAACACCAAAACCATGTAGCAGAAGCAGCACAGACACAATTATTTACAGTATCCCACTGTCCTTTGCCCATTGTGACCCTATATTGTTAACCTATCTACAGATATCCTGCAGAAACAGGTTGCTAACTGTAGGTGTACAACACAATTCCTGCACTGGAGTACAACCTACCTGGAATGGATTCACTCATTCAATACAGAAGGTCATACTGGGCATGCTCCCACACTTAAGGGAAATGAAGCCCATGTCTGGCAACAACAGTGGACTATACATTTCTGTCAGTCACAGATGTCTGTGCACACACTCCACATTGCATACCAGTCATGCTTTGCACACACATCAGATAGGAATACACACATATATCCAAGGACAACGCACTATAATACACCAAACATACACATACATAAATGTGGGAAAGTGACAGACAGTGACAAAGAGCTTCCCATCATGAGGCCTGTCCCACCCAGCACACATCCAATTAGCCAATATCACATGATGTGCAACTGTCTATCACTGTAGACATTTGCTTCTGGTAGGCCTCAGCACTATAGTGTCTGAGGTGCTTGTGATAACTGTACAACATGACAGTACAAGTCATTATTCATCTAGTAGTTGTATACACAGTCCTGTCAAATGTAAAGTTGTGTGTGACTGAGTGTTATTTGTGTGCTTCCAGAGGAATGGTTTATGGCCCATTCACACACACTGCATTCTCCATTGCCCTACTTTAGCTAGCCTGCTGATGTCATTCACCTTGAAATACACCTTTGGAGAAAAGTTAGCCCTATAAGCTCCATGTCATGTGGTATAACTACGTGATGCTATAGTGTGATGTACTAGTTAGATAGGAATTCTAATCCCAGACATGGCAACTGTGAAACTCTGTGTGCATGTGTTTGCTTGTGTGTGTAGGGATCAATGCTTTTGAGGCCCTTCACAGTCACTACACTCTCCATTGCCCTACTTTAACAAGCCTTCTGATGTCATTCACCTTGAAATACACCTTTGGAGTAGGACTAACCCTTTAAGCTCCATGGCGTGTGCTATAACTGCGTATTGCTATAGTGTGATGTACAAGTTAGGTAGGAGTTCTAATCCCAAACATGGCAACTGTGAAACTCTGTGTGTGTAACTGATGTCATTCACCTTGAAATACACCTTTGGAGTAGGACTAACCCTATAAGCTCCATGGCGTGTGCTATAACTGCATATTGTTATAGTGTGATGTACTAGTTAGGTAGGAGTTCTAATCCCAGACATGGCAACTGTGAAACTCTGTGTGTGTATCGCTACGCTTTCCATTGTCTTACTTTAGCAAGACTGCTGATGTCATTCACCTTGAAATACAAATTTGTAAAAAGGTTATCTCTGTGGTGTGTGCTTTAACTGCATAACACTATAGTGTGATGTACTAATTAGGTAGAAGTTCTAATCCCAGACATGGCAACTGTGAAAGTCTGTGTGTGTGTTTGTGTGTGTAAGGCTCAATGCTTTTGAGGCCATTTACAGTCACTACACTTTCCATCGTCATACTTTAGCAAGCCTGCTTATGTCATTCACCTTGAAATACACCGTTGGAGTAGGGCTAGCCCTGTAAGCTCCATGGTGCATGCTATAACTGCATAATGTTATAGTGTGATGTACTAGTTAAGTAGGAGTTCTAATCCCAGACATATCAACTTTGAAACTCTGTGTGTTTGTTTGTGTGTGTAGGGATCAATGCTTTTGAGGCCATTCACAGTCACAACACTTTCCATTGCCCTACTTTAACAACCCTGCTAATGTCATTCACCTTGAAATACACCTTTGGAGAAGGGCTAGCTCTCTAAGATCCATGGTGTGTGTTTTAACTGCATAATGCTATGGTGTGATGTACTAGTTAGGTAGCAGTTCTAATCCCAGACATGGCAACTGTGAAACTCTGTATGTAAGGATTAATGCTTTTGAGGCCATTCATAGTCACTACACTTTCCATTGCCCTACTTTGGAAAGCCTGCTGATATCATTCACCTTGAAATACACCTTTGGAGAAGGGCTAGCTCTATAAGCTCCATGTAGCATGCTATAACTGCGTAATGCTATAGTGTGATGTGCTAGCTAGGTAGGAGTTCTAATCTCAAATATGGCAAATGTGAAACTTTGTGTGTGTGTGTGTGTGTGTGTGTGTGTGTGTGTGTGTGTGTGTGTGTGTGTGTGTGTGAGTGTTTGTGTGTGCTTTTGAGGGCATTCACAGTCACTACACTTTCCATTGCCCTACTTTAGCAAGTCTGCTGATGTCATTCACCTTGAAATACACCTTTGGAGTAGGGCTTGCCTTATAAGCTCCATGGCACATGCAATAAATGTGATACACTGTAGTAGCAATACATAGCTAGGTAGGGTTTTGAATCTCAGTACTTGCAAGTGTGGGTGTGTTTGTCATCAGTATCCTGTGCTGAGGTAGCTGTGATTGTGTAGTAACAGGACTCACTGTGCGGTGGGTTTTGCAAAATTCTTATATTGAAGACCTACTATATGTCACAATGTCCACCTTACAAGGACAACAGATGTCAAACAGTAGAGAGGTTGGTGTAGACAATCCATACCCCTACATGTGACATTATGGATCAGTGAACAATATAGACAACACTTGTATTACCCAGAGAACACTCTCCACCCATGTCTCATACACAAACACACTTGGCTAGGCAACAACCACTATACTGGTAGTTCCCTGCATATTGCCCACAGATAGTAACCACGGTGTGATTGCAATGGACTACAGAGGACATGGCACCCTGTTCCATCCCTACAATAGGCAAATTGCTTACAGTGGTCCTTTGCTATGTTCCCCACTGGATACCTGCAACAACTGTAGAGTCTGCAAATGTAACCCACAAAGGGAATACCATGCCTTATACACATGCCCTGTATGGACAGATGCCACTAACACCAGTGAATACCTGTATCATGCTATCAGTGTAGGTGCAGGCACAACCTTAATTCCATAGCCAATTCTCACCACATGAGGTCAGGAATGCCATATCAGATGATAACAATCTGTCAACACAACATGCCCCAGAGACCCCAGGTACACATCCACATGTCAAAGAACATGCATGTGGGACATGTGTAGAACCCAGACACTGTCCATGTTATGGAATATAGAACACATACATGGCAAGCATTGCACAGCACTGGCCACCCACAATAGTAACCCAGATGAGTGGATGGTGAATACAATACCCATCTGTGTGGGCCAATCTAGGGACTACACCCCTGGGCCACACTGGAAACCCTTGTCATGTGGTCTGATGCCAAGGTATACCCTTTGCCTAGCCTTGTACAGCCTTCTGGCACAGTCAACTACTACACACCTGTGAAGCAATGAACCCATGCATGTCAGAACTGACAAATGTGAGTCTGTGTGTGTGTGTGTGTGTGTGTGTGTGTGTGTGTGTGTGTGTGTGTGTGTGTGTGTGTGAGTGTGTGTGTGGAGATTAATGATTTTGAAGCCATTCACACTCACTACATCTCCCATTCCCCTATTATAGCATGCCTTCTGATGTCAGTCACCTTGAAATACCCTTTGGCCATATAAAAGCCTGATATGCTCTGTGGCGCATGTGATATCTGTGTAATACTGTAGTGTAGCAAACTAGTTAGTTAGGAGTACTAATCCTGGTCATGCCAACTGTTATAATATGTGTGAGTTCTTGAGTTAGTGTGGGTGTGTCTTCCTTGACACCTGCTTTTGTAGACAGCCACATGTACTACACTTACCTTATCCCTCCTTTATCACTGTTGCTGATGTCACTCACCTTTGAAGATACCTTTGGACAGCTTTTCAATGTGTAAGCTCTGTGGCACATGCAATAACTGCATAACAATGTAATAGCAATAAATAGTCAGGCAGGGGTTTGAAACCCAGTACTGGTAAGTGTATGTTTGTGTATATTATCAGTGTCCTGTTGGGGTGATTGTGTAATGACAGGGTCAATTGCAGTGTGTGCTTTGCCACATCATCATATTGAGGAGCTACATGTCCCATTGTCAGCATTACAAGGCTAGAATTTTCCAAACATTGTAGAGATTCTAGTCGACAATCCTCAGCCATAAATGTGTACAGCCGTGTGCAATTACCATGTGACAGTATGGATTAGTATACAATATAGGCAACCATCATAATGTCCAGATACCACTCTCCACCCATGGATCAGACACAAACATGCTTAGCTCTTACTCTCCTACCCACTTCCTTTCTTACTTTGTCTCTGTCTGTCTCTCTCACTCCATCTCTGGTGGATGTGGAAAAGTAAACTTGCTTTGCTTAGGCAGCAGCTTGTGTTTTGTAAGTGATGCTCATGATCAGCTGATGGCATGTGCAGGAATTAGAGTCCCCCACTAGCTGATTGCATGTGGAACAGCTGTGGTATCATTCCTATAGCAAATTGTATGGAAACACACTCCTGTAACTAAGAACATCATGTGGGTGTTGGCCGTTTTCATTTACTGTGAGCAGCACTTCATATGGGTGTTTGACAAACAGCATCACAGAGGGTAGTTCGATATACCTCTTACAACATACACTGTGAAGACAGACCAACAAACAAGAGGGGGATGTTCCAGACAAGGACAGAATGAAAGTATTGCTCTTCTACATTTGAAGTAATGTTGGTTTAACAGGGTTTGTGTGGATATGGCTGGTCTACATGATTTAATATCTGTCATGACAGTATTATGTGGTTGGGGAAACTCCCACCTGTAGGGCAATCTGCAGACTGTCCAGTGCTTGGAATCTTACATGTGTTGTGTTACTCACACATTTCCTATCTTTAGAAATGCGGTAGCATACTCTGAGGATTGCAGTCAGTACATGGTGACAGACATGTGAGCTACTGACTTCATATCCCTCAGTAGACATATGTCAAAACAAACCCTGTTACACCAGTAAATGTGTGAGTTTATCACAGCAACATGTCAATACTTGCCATGTGTTAGTACCTCCAGCCACAACTCTGTCAACCTTTGTACATATGTCATGCAGTAAGAGGTGCATATGTTCAGTACATCATTATTTACTGACATCATACCTGATTTCAAGCCAGTGAGATACCAGACTGCTATACATGTTATGTATAGTAGGCCATATATTTGAGGACAAAACCGGGATATTCTGTTGTAGTGTGTACAGTAGTGAGGTCTGTGTACCTATGGTAATTGTCGACAGAGTGTGTAATGGGAATACGTGCCTTGGCCTGTATACAGACTGTGGTAGATGTCATTGTTCTTGCTCCTGTACTATGTGATGTTGCATGCTGCTGCAGTGTATGGTACCCTATTAGCATACATGTTTGTAGGGCCAGACAGACACATGTCCCATGCCACAGTCAGGCATCGGAACACACTGTGTATTGGCCCAGTATATGTAGGGTTGGTGTGTGAGTCTCACATATGAGGAAGGTGTTTTTCACACAGTCCATATACTGTAATATTAAATACACTTACCATATGTGACTGTGGATGTGTCGAGATTGGTTGTGGATATGCACTTTCACACAGATGTCTGTTACTCCATGATGTTACATGCCTGTAGAGCCTGCTATATTTTCAGATACATGTGTATTCCCCCATAAAAAATGCAGGCCAGTGTTGTGGCAGTCTGCCTGTAGTTTGCACAGTGCTTTGTGACATGCCTAGCAGCTCACTGTATTTACCCAGTCTGATGTTATGTCCAGATATTTGTCACATGTACTGTTGCCGGGCCACCATAACTGTTGTGTATTTCTGACAAAGCAATGGGATGCTGCACAGATGTATGTCACTAACTAGTGGGTAGTATGTGGGCTTGTGACCTCTGCTCCTCCAGTTATTATGTGTCAGGACAGGCAGGTGTGTGTAAATGCACAAACTGTGTGAGCTTATCTATTAAGTATTTCTGTGATATCCCCATTTACATGGCTGTAAACATCCACTTTGTCAGGCTTGGTGCACATTTCTAGCACTAAGGGGTGCTGTGTATACCTCTGGACTGACCAGAGTGTGTCAGACTGTCCACATTTATTGGTCATACCTCTACTGTACTCCATAGGATCATTACTGTGATTTGTGTGGTACTGTACTATGATGCTCTTATGAAGTCTGTCAGTAACTGATGGTGTACATGTCAATATCAGATGTGACTTCCCACACAACATTTCTGTTAAGACAACTCCTGTTACAATAGCAAAAGTCTACGTGTATACCTGCAATACGTATATGCCATCCCCTTGCACTAAGAGGTTGTGACTATTGGTGCTGAGGTATGACTCCACTACATGTTATGTACATATGTTATACATATATGTATATGTATATGTATATATATATATATATATATATATATATATATATATATATATATATACACATATGTATATGTTTACATATATATATATATATATATATATATATATATATATATATATATGTATATATATATATATATATATATATATATATATATATATATATATATATATATATATATATATATATATATACACACACCTATATATATCTATATATCTATATCTATATATATATATATATATATATATATATATATATATATATATATATATATATATATATATATATATACATATATAGATCTATATATTTCCATATATATAATGCAATATACAGATGTATACCAATACATATATATAAATATATATGTGTATGTACATATATACATATATCTACATATGTATATATGTATTTATATATATATATATATATATATATATATATATATATATATCTATGGGATCTGTCAATATGTTCAAAGTTTCACTACTTCGAACCCCACCTCACCGAGTCCACTTGTTCGAAGTAGTGAAACTTTGAACATTGACTTTGGCAGTCACACTACATCGTGGAATGGGAATATTCCCCTTTTCCTGCTGTAGTGCAATCTCGGAGTTGGTATATTTAAGTAGGGGGGTGTGGGGGGCACCCCCCCATTTTAGTGTTTCTTTTTTGGGTAGCCTGGGGAACTAGACTTCAGCGAAAGTGCACTTTTGTTTAAGGGGACTTTTGCTGAAGTGTACGGTCTACAGCTCTATTTTGAATTGTGTATTTTCGATGTAAAGCAGTAGACCCATATATATATATATATATATATATATATATATATATGTACATACATATCCGTGTTATGTGTACACATGATTGCTGCATATACCATCCCAGATTTATCACACCGTATTTATCTGATATGTGTATATTTAGATACAACAACATACTTGATTCAACAGTAATATCACTTACAAGTACTATATACTTGTAGAAGTCAAAACAGTTGTTCACTACTATTCAGTGTGTGTACTGACATATATATTGGAAAAAACATTCAATGTTTGCACAGCTGTGATGGTTAGTGATTATGTGCTGTGACTATAGTGTACAGTGTCTTGGGTTCACGACTTACAAGAGTTGTTTATTCTGTTGCTAGGCAGAACAAGGGCTGTTGGATATAGCGGTTAAGGCAGTTATGAGCACCTTGACCATGTTCCAGTCTGACAAAATAGCAGGGTAATGACATTTTTAATAAGTGTATTTAATTCCATGTACATAACATGCGTCTATGTGCTGTCATTACAGTAGCAAGGGTTGTGAGTCTACTGTCTGGGACACCTGAGTATATATGGCTTGTACAGCACTCTTTTCCACTTGGATTGTGTTACATACATGGGTAGTATCCCAGGTTATATGCAGTCACACTGGCATGTAATGTATCATTACATTACTACTGTTTACAGTGCTTTCCCAAGTTAGAGTAGATAGCAGATTGTAGTACTGGAACCAAACACCCCTGCATGCAAAGATGGACTCTGAGTCCTCACTGTCGTTATCTTGGTGTGTGAGCTGTGTGTCATTATTTCCTACTGGATATTGATATGACATGTGGATATTAACTGTAGACTACTGTGTGTATAGGACATGTCATTGAGGGCTGCTGTCATGCAATAGTGGCATACCTATCAGTGTCAGACATCTGTCTATCAACGCAGTCATCCTACTGCATAACCATTTGGCTAGTTGATACCTGTCTTTCCTCTGTACAGATGTGCAGATGTTGGGAATCCATCTTGACTACTTACAGGCAATCTATGCTTGAGTGTCACTGACATGTCTGCCCAGCTGTGTTATGAATGCCACAGCTGGGAATCAACACCCTGTATGCGCCACATGCCATGGATACCTCAACTACCCTACAACAGTCAATAGAACATCCTTGGGTACAAGTCTCCAAGACAGACCTTGACCATGTTATGTAATACATTTTGCATACATGTCATCTGGAGCACCTCAATGGCCCTCTGCAAGAGGCAACCAGATGATGGGATGCTGCATGTAACTCTCACCCTGAGGATCACCCCTGTGGCATCTGTTGATAGATGGCCTGCTGGCAAATGCAGGTGGCATGATACTACTGTACACACATCCCCTACTCTTCCCATCTCTCCATGGACAATATCCTGGTACACACTTATGAACACTTGAACTATTGACCCCAGTACTGACAAATGTGTACGTGTGCATTACTGAGAACAACAGTGTCTGTGTGTTTGTAGACCTGTAGTTGATAATACCCTGAGGCCCTTCACACCACACCCCCCATTGCCATAGTAAGATATGGCTGCTGCTTTAATGGACATTGCATGTACCTTGTTACACTCTTCACCCTATGGGCTACCTGGAGTGTGCAGTACCAGCACAACACTGTTATACAAATGGGTTGATAGGCATGGGTTACCCTCTGAGTTCTGGCAAGTGTGTGTATGAGTGCAAGTGTGCATATTTGTAGGATACAGCATTCTGAGGCCACGTTCTCATAATACAATACAGCATGCCACACAGTATTAGGGATAATGATGTTGCTGACCATAGGAGAGCCATGACAATGCATCACCCTACTATCCCTGTGACATGTGCAATAGATGCATATCCCTGTAGTAGCACTCTTGAGATAGACAAGGAGTTGGTCAATGTGGGATGGTGGGTATGTCAGAGTATTATCATGGGTTTTAGTAAGTACAATACCCAATGTAGGGTTTTGGTGCTGGGTATGCTGTCTTTACACCATTTTACCCCTAGTACATGTCCCATGTTCCACTGTATGGGGACCACTGTCACCATCAACCATACAGGCAACTGATAAAACTATCCAGCCCAGTGATGCATGTGCTGTCTGCAACCTATCTGTAACAAATGGACACACTGACAAGGTAGTTAGCACTGATAAGCCCAGGTCTTTCAGATGTGTGTATGACTGTTATGTGTTTGTCAATGTGTATATGACAGTATGACACACTATGTATTATTCATAAGTAACCAGTACATGCCCCATTACCATAACATACAAGGCTTGGTGATGTTCTTCACTTAATATGTAACCTGGAACACACCTCATCCTAAAAGCTGTGTGGTGTGTGCAATTAAGGCCACACACATCAGTAGCACTACATACCTAGGTGGGGTTTTAGTCCCAGTGTTGCCAAGTAAGATTGTGTGTGTATGTGAAGGGATCTACTTCAGTTTGCAGAATATACATGTCCCAAGAGGTCATCTGTCTGAGAACTGGCTGGAAAATGCTAAGATTAAACAGGTATCATCCTGTGGAAATTCATTCCATCACAACTAGTAATAGATGTGTAAATGCCCTCTTCCCCACTGTATAGCTGTACAGCAATACTGGGGTTGGTATATATAGCTAGGTGTGGATCTTGTGGATACAGCCACCATCATTGCAGTTATTGTTGAGTGTATCCCCCTGCTTAGTTGGCTGTAATAATGTACAGTTCATGTTAACAGGTTAAGTAGTTGTCAATCACACTATCTGCGGTTCTACACCACCTCACACTCTCCAAAGAGTAGGGCTGTGCCACCCACACCAGCACATCTATGTTTACCACATTGAGAATTGCACTACATTGGGGAAGAGGACATATACCCTGCCAGTACCATCATCAATGACATTAAACTAGCAGACTACTTCTTTTTCAATGTGTTGTTGTGCCTATTCTGTCTTGGTGGAATTTCATAGGCTAAAGTGGGTTTCTTGCAAAAGTACATACATCCATGTGTACAGTATTATCTGTGTATTGCATCAACACCAAAGCCTCTGTGTGTGTTATATACAAACATGTGGTGTGTACCACCCAGTACACTTACCATTGTCCACTGTAGAAGGGCTGCTGACATCAGCCACCATGCACTCACCTGTATACACCCCCAGACCTATCAGGCATGTGGCACATGCAGTAAGTGTTATACAGACCTGTGAAATGTGTATCCAGGGTATGGCACAGTCAAGGTATCACCACAGTGCCATACTCCTTGTAGGAAACAACAGCAGACCAACATCCTGCTGACACATGGACACCAGCAACACAAATAGAATACATTATGGAGACTGCAATCACTCAGTGTTAATAACAGCTATAATGCATCATGGCTGGACAGCTACACATCCTGACATGTAAGCATTAAAATTTAGTGCTGAAAACATGTTACACAGCATTACATTGGTACACTGTAGTACAGTCACCCTGTGCATCAGAACCATATTAGCCTGTCCCTGCATTGATGTTATGGATGACAGGGATGTGGCACAGGTATCATCATATGCACAGGGTGTGTTGTTGGTTTGCCAGAGAACTAGGCTGAGCCATACGTTTGACATCATGTGTGTGTTAGGGGGTTTCATTATTAATTGGTCTGTTGGGATGTGGTGTGTGTAGGTATGGGGTTGTCCTTGCTGTGTTGGTGATGTATGTGTGCATGCATGCACACCGTTCTGCCATGTGGCAGCCCTATACATGGGTTTGTTGGACAGCTGCAGACCATACCTGGAAGGGTGTGCAGTTCACCATCTCCAGCCACAGACATGAGAACAGTGCCTGCCAGGGGTTCCACGGGCACCACCAGGCACAAGCCACGATATGGTACACTCTCCTGATGATGACATATATCCACTGGATCCAGGTCCCTCTTGGGACCAGCCAGGGCCATGTGCACATGGCCTGCTGTGTTGTGGTGTGTACAGCACCCTCCCTGCAATGCTGGGGCTGGTACTGCCACTACAGAAGTGGCTATGACTTCTTGCATGTCTACGTCAACCTCCAGCTGTTGGTATTGCTGGCCTATGTCTATGTTGCCGTCGCACTACTCCCACCATATGCTCAAGTACAGACATTCCACGGTCGAGGATTCCCACCATCTTACTCAACCGTCTATCTATGACCTCTGCAAAATAATGGTGGGCACCCGCAAGATCACGGTTGTTGTGAATAACAGTGGAATGAGTAGCCCTCTGCAGCCTCAGACCCTGTCTGGTATACCATTCCAAACATGCCTGCACCTCCATGATGGCCTGAGGCATGCATCTGGTGACACCAGATGTGGCACTTCTGCCAGGGGCATGATGACCAGCAGCCCTCCAACGAGCACCCCTGTACATCTGCCTGTGTGGTACTCTGCCAGGCATCTGGCTATGGCTGCTGTGTCCAGACATATGTCATAAACACCACATTGTCCTGTCGCATGCCACCACCTGCCAACTGTCCCTCATCTATGGCCACTGGTGATGGGGTATGTATAGGCAATGTGACTGTGTGCGGGGATGGGGTGGATAACAGTGGGATGTCAAACGATGGTGCAGCTTCAGTCCCTGACAGCCCTGCCTGTGCCTCAACACAACTATAATCATTGTCAGTGTCTGTATGGACACTACCATCAGTTTGCCTGAGGGCGGGACCCTGACCCACCTCAGCACCTGTGAGGAGAAAACAAGAAATGCACTTTAAGACCTGTATGTCATTACTACACACATACACACACACACACACACACACACACACACACACACACACACACACACACACACACACACACACACATATGCACACACACGCACACACTTACAGGTGAGGTTGCACAAAGATATTACACACCAACCTCTCAATACCCATCTGTCAACATGCATGACATATGGCACTCAACAACATGCAGTGCAGCTATAGTCAATCCCTGTTACCAGGCTTATACATCTCTGCGATGTATGGGTTGTGTTAGTACATGAAGCCCCTTCCCCTGGAACACACTGCACCCATGTACACAGTATTGCTGTGCACATGTTCAGCACCCTGACATGTACTGTGCACCATACCTCATAGGTGTACACACCATTGCTGAATGTGTATATGTGTGTCAGTTTTGTTTGCTCTGCTGCTCACAGCCCATATGTGTTTGTCCGACAAATTCCTGGGATGATATGTGAACAGATGTCTTTAGTGAATGCCTGATGTCTGATTTACAGATCTCATCATCAGCATTGCATGTATGGCCAATAAAATGCAATTACACTGACAACCTTCAAATATTACTTGTGGCTATGTGGAGTGTACACACCCTTATTGATATGGCACCCTCTTCCCTGATATGCCATGAGACCACATTACTGCATATGTTAACATTACATGAACCTCATATATGACATATGACCTGTGCAATCAAACACAGTATCAAACAAATGTGTTAGTTGTGCAGATGCTGACTGAGATGCATACAATTTGTGGGTGCATAAGTGTGTGCACACTTAACATGATGGATTGTTGCACCAACTGTTTAGTGTACTACAGCAGTCACTATTCCTGGAAGGGATATACTAGTATGGGCCCTCTGCATTTGCCAGTATTTGGTCACTCTGCCCTACAAATGTTCCCCAACTCTGGATGATTGCAAGGTCAACTCATGTGCACAGCCCTTGGGGGTCACGCAGTGCTGTCACTATTGCTGTAGAGTCAGGGTTGTGTCTACCACAATTCATGACCTTGACTATGTGTAGATACAGCCATTCTTAGCAAGCTTTGAATGTCTGCTTCAGTTCACTGTTGTGTTTCAGGATGACACCCTCTCCCTATACTCAGTCTTTTTTCAGATGCTTGACAACTATGGGCTACACTTGTGTGTCATTTTGCAGTGTCCCAAATTCAGAAAACCATGTGTACCAGCCTAGTCCCTGCTAATGAATGGCAAACATACAGGTGTACACTGGCACCAAAAAGGTACAGATGGGGATGGTGGACCTGTGGTGGGGTGAGGTGTTGTTTGTGCAGCACATGTATCTTAAGTGATACTGTCTGTAGGTTTTCAACTTGGTTTTGGTACACCATTACATATTGCAACACATGCCTTTGGGGGACTTCTGATGTTATGCATACACTACCTGTAGAAAGCCCTGGCTGATGTTTCCTGGGAACAACTGTCCCATCTGGTTACCCTAACCCATGGGCCACACTTATGCAGAGTCTAGGTGATTGTCGACACAGGTACTGCACAGCCAATACTTGCTAGACATTCCTGCAACTCCCTCAGTGTTGCGGCATGTTATTAGGTAACCTGGATGACCAGTTTGCAACATGTCTCATCATCGGTCTTGGATGGCCATCTGTCTATTTTCTACATTAATCTTGTCCCATACATCCTAGCCACATGCATAACTGTCTGCACTGTTTGCCATGGTATATGCAATGGTGAGGTAAGGCTACATGTCCCACTCCTGCATGCTACCTGTTGAGTATGGGATCCATTCCATGGCTTGTAAGCTGTGTGCAAGCCATGGCTGCCTCTGTTGCAGGTAAGTGGGCACATTTGATGGACAAATGTCTTGGACAGCAGACCATTTCTTGGTGTGACACTGAAGACCTGTACTTGCTGGAAGGTCCATACTCATGAAGAGTGAATGCTGTGAATACCTCAAAATCTGCTTCCACAATATGTTATTTGGAGTGTATGCATACATATGCTTCCAGTGTTTGTTAAGGTATGTATTCCCCAAATTTGCTGTCCTAACATGGGATTCCATATCAAACATTCATTGCTCATCTTAGGACCACATTACAGGTTGTAAAGCTTGTGGAATGCATATTGTGATATGCTGTTGTGTAGATCTGTAACAGTTGCCATTGTAATAGTGGTATATACACTGTTGTAGCACTGCATAAGGGTGATGTTTCAGACATGTTCCTACTGTAGGCCATTTGTCCCACCATTATGTTCATTTCTGTGCGGACTTCTTGCAATGGCAGGTGGTTAGTTATATTGCAGGACTCTTAAATACCCTTCAGATAGCCACCATGGTGACCACTGGGATGCAGGGCAGTTAACAGCAACAATAAGTGAACATGTACAGCATGCATTATGGGTAGGTGTGTTAAATGTGTGCATGGCAAATACAATGGCCATAACATCACTGGTGTATTGGCAAATCTGAACAAACAACAACATACTCACCAGCTATAGACTGCTGCCCCAGAGGCATACCAGAGGAACCTACATAGTTGTGTGAGAGATGTGATGTCAGTAGGCACACCTGTGGCATTGGTACAGGGTGGGAGCAGCATGACAGTACATCAACAGTACAAACCTACAATACTACAGATTATGAGCATCTGTTTATTGCTACAACGCAGCAACAGACCATATCTATTTTATCTCACATATGCATGATTAAACTCTACAGCTGCAGATGGATAAACAACAGTAGTCTAATGATGTGCCCTGTGGCCTTACCCGCAGGCTCCTTGTCCATTGTGTGGGTAGCACGAACCTCCACAATGCTCTCTGCAGGGTCTTGTGTTTGTAGGCGAGCAGGTGCCCTGAGGCTGGCAAGAAGCTCCTCAGCATGTGTCGGGGGGGCTGGATGGCATGACCCCCCCCATGGCTAGCTGGTCCCTCCTAACCACAGCAGCACGCTGACGGGCATGGCGGAGTAGGTCAGTGCACTAATGTCAGACCTGCTCGTAACTGCAGTTATGCAGGTCAACATTGTTTACCCTGTGGATGAGCTTGTTCCACAGGGTGGTCCTCATCTGCAGATATGGGCTGTACAGCCAGGATGTGGTAGTGCTGCACCAGGTGGTGTTTAATAACCTCATTCTCCTGGGGGGAATAGACTGGCAAGAGCTGCCGTGACATGGTGCCTGAAAGACATAAAGAGGAAAAAAGGTCTGAAGACCTTATACTGCAAGGATATAATAGTTGTTAATACACATCTCTGTCTCCACTCCACCATATCTGCAACAATAATCTGAACACACAACTCAATGGGTATGTTTACAGCAAACCTACTTTTGGGACGTATATCGTATTGTACAACAATTTGTGCAATGTGTTTCTAGTCATGTTCCATGTTGAAACACTATCACTGGTGGCCTGTTGCGAACAATGTCACCTGCATGCCATTATAAGGGCCACTATGGTTCCATATATACATGTGTTCTATTTGCTATGTGACTGCTCCAAATCTGGTGTTTTGTGTTAATTGGGATATCTATGCATGCTGTTAGACATAATCCTGGAATGTGTGGACTATTACTACCCACATATGTTCTCCAACTGTGACACAATAGCATGTTTGGGAAGACAGTTCCCAACAGTACATAGAAATAATGAAGAACTTGAGAATATCCGGTTCCTCCAAATGAACAACTTGCGCATATGTAAGCCCGACAAAGGTGGAGGAGTTGTAATTTTCGACAACAATGATTACTTCACACGGATGGTATCGGTTTTGGACACTCAAGCGTATACTTTGAGTTCAAAAAATGAAATCAATATCGCCTACAAAGTAATCAAGGACCATCTAGAAGAGATGTACATTGAATGTAGGATCAACCAAGAACAGTACAACTACATGACCACGCTTTACCCTAGAATTCCATACTTATTCGGGATACCGAAAATACATAAGAATATCAATGATCCTCCCATGCGTCCACTTATAGACAGCCGTGGATCACCCACCTATGCTTGCGCTAAGGTGGTTGATCATATTTTAAGGAAGTACGTTACTATGGAGTCACAGATCTGTAAAGATTCATGGACTTTCCTTTCTAAAATCAATGAAATTCATTTTGAAACATATCACAACCTGCTGACCATAGATGTCAAAGACCTATATACCAGTATTCCTCAGGAAATAGCTATTGAATGGGTCTGTGACAGACTAAGAGCTAGGGAGGCTAGGAGTTGTGACATTGCATTGGTAGCAGAACTATTGGATTTAACACTACCAAGGAACTTCTTTATGTTTGGCGACAATTTCTACCTGCAGACGGTGGGAGTAGGGATGGGCTCACCTTATGGAGCCAGCGTGGCCAACCTTGTTATGGCCCAATGGGAACATCTATTTATCTTGAACAATCCCTTATTTTCTGATCAGTTGGTCTACTACACTCGGTATTTGGATGATATTTTCATTCTTTTCAACGGGAATGAAGTACATGCCACTGCATTTATTGAATTTTTGAATAATTCCACAGATTTCCTCACCTTCACTTCATCGTTTAGTAGATTTGAGGTGGCATACCTGGACATTCTTCTAATAAAAGATATGGAGATGGCTTGTTACATTTCCAAAATATACAGGAAACCTCTCTATTCCAATACTCTACTACATTTTACTAGCTGTCACCCTTACACACAAAAACGTGCAGTAATGAAAGGGCAGCTTGTTAGAGCAGCGAGAATCAACAGCAGAGAAGTAGACTTTATAGAGGAATGTAACACACTTAAATCTATGTTCCTTAGTAGGGGGTATCCATGTGGGTTAGTTAACGAACTCATAGATGAGATTTCCATCAAAAGGAACAATAACTTTTATGTGCCACTTCTGCAAATAAAAGTGAAAGAGAGTGGGGTAACAGTTGTATGTTCAGATATTTCAGTGAGGTCCGAGAGTGTAGAAAAGTCAGACATTCCCAGATTTATCACCACATTCTCAGTTGATAGTAGCACTTTGTGGGATATCATTCAGAATAACTGGCAGTTATTCGGGGTAGACTCGACAGTATCCAACAAGTTAGGTTCAACCCCTTCAGTGACATACAGAAGAGGTAGGAACCTCAAATCTTGGTTCGAAATGAAACCTACATTAGTGAGGACCCCAGGTATGTTCAGATGCCATAACTGTAATTACTGCCGGTTTATTATGGAATCAAATAGGTTTAAAACAAATAAAGGTGAATTCAAAATCAAACATAGATACACATGCAATTCTAAACTGATTGTATACTTAGCTATATGCCAAAATTGTACAGCCATATATGTAGGGAAAACTGAACGTAAATTCAAAGATAGAATTTACGAACATCAGTACGCTATCAGGAAGCGTAAGTTAACAAACGCATTAGCTAAACATGTTTCAGAGAACCCTGACCATCAATTTAAATTTATAGGCATTGACCAAGTTCAGCAAGACAGCAGAGGTGGTCCAGCTTCATTGAAACTACTAGCATTGGAACTTGGATGGCAGATTAGGTTGGAAACATACCACCCTCCAGGTCTCAATGAAACATGTTCTATAGGGTGCATACTCAGTTTACTCAGTCTAAAAAGATAGACATGTAACATCATGGAAATAGTCACACTTCATTGTCTATGTTCAGTAGACTAAGTGACAAAGTTCAAGTATCAAAAAGTTATGAATTAATTAATAAAGTACAATATATATCAATGAATTAATTTAATATTATTCTTATGTGATTTCAGACTTGTGTATGTATAAAGTTGATTTTTATATAGAATATATACATATATTTTATATACATGACTAAATGTAGTAAACAGAATGTATACATTAAGAGTTTTTATTGAAATTTATGTTTTTAGTACATGAGTTTTAGTTCTAAATGGATTTTAGACACTGTTTCTTTAAATGATCGTTAATTAAGATTAATTAGTTAATTATGTTTTTAGTATAAATGATGTGGATACTTTGATGAGTTTACTCTGAAGAAGTCTGCCATTAGTAGCAGACGAAAAGCGCTTAAGAAATAAACTCTTTTTGGATTATTTGTGTATTCGAATTTCGTTCCAGTTTGCTGCCTGGTAATATTTCCACTCAGTTTCCACGAGTGGTAGCATTAAGGAGTACTACGTGGTTGGCTTTTTTGTGTTTCTATAGTTGGTTTTTCTTTTTTGCAAGTATATCTATGCATGCTGTTAGACATAATCCTGGAATGTGTGGACTATTACTACCCACATATGTTCTCCAACTGTGACACAATAGCATGTTTGGGAAGACAGTTCCCAGCAGAACCACCTCTCCCACCTCATCTGGCCGTGTTACCAGGCAACAGCACATCTGGGACCCATCCTGGGACCTCATCATCTGCTGGACCTGCACTACCTTCAGGTGGAACCACCTCATGGGATGGTGTTTGCCCCCCCCCCCCAGGAGCACACACAGACAGGATCCTGTCACCTGAAGTCAGTTCCAGGGTCTGGTGCATAGGGAGCTAAACAGAGACTTGGGGGATGTGCTACACCACCTTGAGGCCCTCGGTACACAATCACAGGGTCCGCATGCTCCTCCTACTCAGCCCCCAGCCCAGGCACCTTCAAGGCAGTGAAGGTACAGTTGTGACAACCCATGAGTGGGGACCTTGGTCTCATTGTTTCCATATGGGGGCTCATGGGCTTCCACATTCCAAACACCACTCCCCATCCAAGGTGTTTACCCACCACATGTGTTATATACCACCCCTGTATGCTGTCTTCTCTATCTTCCTAACCAACCTACCTCCCCAAATATACCTGTATCCTTTCCCAACATACCAATCTCACCTTTGCAAACAAGGGCAATGTGTTCCCAACATGGATTTCACACCAGACATAACTGTCCATTTTGCACCAGCTTGCTACTGATATATATGGGTGTATATATATGTGTGATGTTCTCTCACACATATTGTGCAGCACTGTCATTCAACAGTATGGGACATGTGTGTGTGTGTGTATATATATATATATATATATATATATATATATATATATATATATATACACACACACACACACACATACACACACACACACACACATACATATATACATATATATATATATATATATATATATATATATATATATATGGGGTGCATTGAAACATCAGGTCCACACTCTCTAACTCCTTCTTCCACAGCTGCAGTGTTCTGCCTTGCTACAAAACAGACAAGTGTCACATGTGTATGTTTGTAATTGCCTATGCAAATTTACTCTTTATGAATGTTTTACTAATGTAAAACTCCCCTAATCCTATACTGTAAATAGAAGTAAATGTCCTTCCTAGTATAAATTTTCTCCTATTATATTTTAGATTGAACCTTATTTCTGTATGTATTTTTTACTAACTATTTGCTTTCTTTATGTAATGACTTGTTTGTATTAACCTTAATGTGGATCTTTTCTCCCCGGGCCACTGCTGAAAATGGAAATATATCCAGTTGGACTAGCCCGGTAAACAAATGTAAAATAAATAAATAAATAAAAATAAATAAAATGTGGACACAGCCTAACATTGGGGGGTATATATAGGGACAGATTGCAGGTAAGCCTATTACACACCTATGGCATTTGTGCATGCTACATTCCACGTTAACATGACTGTCCTGCAGGTGGTGGGGTCTGAAACTCATGTGTCTATCATAAGGGCATTACTTCCAGCACCAGCTAATTGCCACACCAATATACATGTCTTGAGGTACTGAACACACACTATGATGGCTTACATCTTGTCATTTAGTGCTGATCTGCACAGTTGACAGGTATGCCCCACTGCCCACAGGGCCACATGCCATGGCCATAGCAGTTGTTCAGCAGGACATCATTACAACAACAACTCCTGATGGCGTATATAAATCTTTCCACATCATCTATCCCATTATTATAGACCAACTACTACATTCACTTACATGCATATATGTTTCACATTCCTTTTGTAGTATTGTCCTCTCTTCTAAGTACACTGTTATGTGTCTCCTGTGTTATATAGGTTTGGTTTGTAGTTTTAGTTGTTTTAGATATTTATTTATTTTTTTTTATTTTCCTGTTTCTCTCTCTCTCACTCCACTACAAGGATTGATCTGCATTGAATAGATTGCAGCATGGATTTTGTAGGTGATGCACATGATCAGGTGATGGCCTCTGCACCAATCAGTGTTCACCACTTGCTGATTGCATGCAGCCAGCTGTGTAGTACTTCCAATTACCACTGTCATGGCAACCCACTACTATAAATGTCTACATCATGTGGGTTTTGTCCCTTTACCTTTCCTGTATGGAAGACATCCTTCCTGTGTATGGGCAGCAGTGTTACAGACAGCAGGTAGCAATACCTCTTACAACAGGACTTGCAGACAC